>NC_080419.1:93491047-93791047 GCF_029873635.1 Malania oleifera | reverse complement strand
CAGAAACCAACTTTGGAAAATTGGTTAGTTGATGTGAACCTTTGCATACAAGAGATGACAACTGGGCGGTGGCCGATTCTTTCCTTTTTATCCATTATATTGTCATATGTAATTTGTGAAATACTTTGAATGTAAATCAAAGTATGCTAAGAAACGTTATTGAAAGTTAGTTCATTATATAAATTGCATGAAGGGGAAGGGGCTGAAATTTTTTACAAACCGACTTTTGAAAAGTTAGTAAAGGGTTATGTAAAATTTATATGCGAAGGTTCACAATTGTCCATACAAATTGAAACTAAATTTTGGATGAAGGTGGTTAAGCAAGGTTGTGCATGAAGGTTAGTAAGGCCATGTAGAGAGTAAAGAACTTTTGAAAAGTCAGTTAATTGAACTTAAATTGACTTGTCAAATGTTAGTAAAGTCGATGTAAATGGGCCACATGAAAACCACGCATTCTTTAAAAAACTGACTTTTAGATAGTTAGTTTATACTTCATTAACCAACTAACAAAAATCAATTTTTTGTTCATAAACCAACTTCCAAAAATTCGGTAATGTTCCATGTAAAAAACCATGGATTCTATAATAATCAACTTTTGGATAGTCGAAAAGGTTATCAATTTACTAGAAGTTAATTTTGCTTTAGCACATTTTTGTAAATAGTTCACTAACAATTGTATAGTTGTGTTTTTTAATTAAAAAATTAATGTTCAGTGTTGGAATCCCTTTCGCAAGGAATCCCTTTCGCAAGGATTCCTCCCACTTTTAGAAAGCGAGGGGAAGGGGATAGTTTACTGTGGAAGGCCCTTATGAGGCCCATTGGTAGGGTACCATAGAGTCACATGACTTCAGAAAAAGAATTGATTATTTACGAACGGAGACCACAGTATCAGAAATCCAACTGTAAATTTTGAAATTCGCATTTGATTGGCAGCCAGGGGAAGCACCTCCAAGCTTTCCCATGTCTGCAACACTTGCATGGTTCCCTTAATCAATTAAATCAGGAACTTGGACAGAAGACTGAAGATAGAGAGTTTAGAGTTGATTTTGGTAGGAGAACAATAAGTTCTAACTCAGTAATCTTGAAAATTTCAATACAAGTGTGGATGAAACCAATAAAAAGTGATACAATCACGGAACTCATTTCAGCTTTGATTTTGATGAGCTCTGCAGAGGTTTAGCGATGGGCCTGGCTGGGGCACTTCTTATAGCCTTCTTTACATCATACTTAATGGATGAGAGGGCACAGATCAATGCAATCAACATTGTTGGGTAGACATAAACAGCTGTTGTGGGATCGGTGTTCGCAGGCTTTCCGAGTATCCCTTCCTTGACTAGGCCCCAGATTATCAAAAGCGTCCCAAACATGCTCATCCTCCCTGGTTTTATCATACCCACAAGTGCTCCTGCCACAGCGAAGTAGCTTCCTGCAAGAACCTGCCAATTCAGAAGACAGGTGTGGTCACCAGCAAAGAAAATTAAAACCAGAAATCTAGGGTATTGTATGAGAAACTAACATTTTTGGCATATCTTGTTGCCATGGAAGGAGATCCATATAAATGCAGAGTTGATGAGATTATCTATCCCAAATGTGACTGGAAATTTGGACTGAAGTCACAGAACTGTTATTTATTTGGTAGAAGCTGTTGTTCAGCCATTAAGGCACTCCCTCACAGGTGAGATTAGCTTCCAATCAGTCATATATAAATATATAAACAGCTACACTTCAGATTCGAATCAGAATGGTCATTATCATCATAAAAACTTGGATTGAGGGTTACTTTGCCCCACATATAATTTAAAATCCAGAAGTCAAGAGGGAAGATGAGAAACCAGTGATAATAGCAAGAACGGCGGAAGTAAAAGGAAATAGTTTGGGAATGTTATGAAACTAAGAATATTATGAAATAATACAGATACAAAGGCTTAGTCCCCTGTCCAAGATACATTTGGAAAGGAACTGATTCACTAGTTGTAAAATTGTTTGGCCTCTGAAAAAGAAGCTGCTCAAAAGAAAGGTTGAGTTCAGCAAAAAGTAGTACGGTGATTGAAATGTTTAAAATGACCAAAATTGATGTATTTGTGGAAACGTGATTAATGCGTTGATAATTTTGCAAAATTTGAAAGAAACGAAGGATGCAAATGGAATAAAATATTCTATTAGGAAAAACTAACTTCAAAAAGTTGTCCCAAAAAAAAAGCTATTTACTTAACGTGTTATATAGCCAACTATTACTTTTTTGGGGGGTGGGGGACCTCGCCCAAGGAAGCAACAAAAATCAATGAAAACAAACAACAAAAATCATTTACATGGCATTTGGATAGATGAAATTGAGAGAGGAACAGAACAGTGATTGTAGTCTTGATTCCATTCCCCTATTCAACTCCAGTAAGGCCATAATTGGGATTCTAGCAGAAACAATATCCCCCCATTATTAAAATCAAGATTCCACCCTCAACCAATGGAATCACCATTCCACCCTTGAAATACTTTTCCTATTAAGACCAAAATGTCAGTTAACAACAACAACCAAGCCTTAAGTTGCACTAGGAGGGTTCTACTTTATCCGTTTGGACTATCTAGGACAGTATCCTCCAACAGCTGGAATGCCTTCAAACCATTAAGAAATTAATCACAGTCTCAGTCCAAGTATTCTAGGTCCAGCACTCCATGTCCTATTGCCTCTAACATTAACTAGCTCACTTCCCATGTGCATTATTTGGCCTAAGTTGTAAGAGCCCAAACCATTTTGACCACTCTTATCTTATGTTGTATAGGTGCTAGGCCTAACTTAGCACAAATATATTCCTTTCTTGTCTTTTCACTGTCTCAGTCCAAGTAGTCTAGGTCCAGTCCTCCATGTCCTGCTGCCACAAACAATAACTAGCTCACTTCTCATGGTGTATTATTTGGCAAATGTTGCAAGAGCTCAAACCATTTTTGACCGCTCTTACCATATGCTGTATAGTTGCTATGCCTAACTTAGCACAAATGTGTTCTTTCCTTATATTTTAGAGTAATACTACTCATCAACCTTTGCATTCTCTTAATTATTGAACTTATTTCAATTTTAACCTAAATAGCTTGAAATGAGATTCTGAGACAGCAATGTCCACCATTTTTGCGGGCTCACTGACAGTGAGTTATAACTGTTGCTGCAGACAGTTGCCAGTGGTGAGCGCTGCCTTCATTTTTCGGCCACATGAAACATCCATGCTTGCCACAAGCAGTTCCACAACAATTGCCACCTAGCACCAATCTTCGCACAACTCACCATGGACTCTATCCACCACCCAGAATTCCACACCATTTTTGGCAGCCTGGTCTCACCATTAATGCACACCAATGTCTCTTTCCCTGCTCTCAAGCCTCACTCCAACACAAGTACATGACATACCCTTCTAAGTTCGAAGTTCATGCCAGTTCCAGATATCTTTGCCATCTAGCAGCCATCATCAAGCCTTACTACAAGTACAACCCTAAATAATTCAATTTCCCTTAAATTAGGATGAAATATATATTCAAACAGAAAAGGGGATGTAAAAGAAAGAGGCAGAACCTCCAGGCGTTGGAGATCAGCTATTGCCGGGGCTTCCTTCACATCGGTCAAGTTATATATGTTTAGTAGGTGATCCCATCCTGGAACAGTTAAGTTCTTGACAAGGCCATTTGCTACGGCTCCAGGGTAGAGAAGGGCCTTCACTACAGCTACAGGAAAGATCTCACTTGCAATCAACTGGGAAGAAGTGACCTGTAATGGCGTTGTACACATACCAGATCTACATGGTACCCTGTGAATGTAAAATTTTAGAAGGGTAGGGGGGAAGCACCAAGAGACAAAGCAATTAGTAAATAGCTTGAAGTTTAAAATTTTTTTGCCATTACTGCAATTTATTTTCTAGATTTATACATATTCACAGTGAGAATCATAGGCTTATTTATATTCTAGAAATAGAGAAAAACAAAATGACAAATAGAATTCTCAAATAAATATTACAATAAGAATAATTGACAACTAAAATTACATGTTATGGCCATAGATACAACAAAAATCAGTATAGATCATAATCTTACCCAGCAAAGAAGAAAGTAAGTCTTAACAATAATATTCCGATGGCCACTTCAAAGTTGAGCCAATGACCGTAAGGCTGAGCCCGTAACTATTTAATATATATATATATATATATATATATATATAATTTTTTGTTGTAGCATTACTCAAAATTTCCAACTAGTAATCACAGAATAAATTGCATCATGTTGACAGCAAGCTAAATTAACTAGTATCAATGCAATAAACATCAATACAGCAAATATTCTGGACAAATTTACAAAACTAGGATTAAAAAAATGATGCCAACTCTAAAGTGGTTTTTACTATAATTGTTGTACTGCTTATTATTGCTTAAAGGTATTGCCTGTGAAGAGACATTAGCAATCAAAGAAATGGATTAAATAGATTAGTTTGAGGGGAATAAATTGAGAAAATATTTTATAAAATCTTGCAGTGTTTATTTTTCAAATTTTGGTGTAAATCCATTCAATCTGTATATTCATCACCGGTCATCATTTTAAAAAGCATAAAGAAATCAAACATCAATATTTTCTTTAATAAAATATACGACGATATCAGACAAAATACATTGGATGGTTAAACGTAAAAATTAACTATGAATGGGGTGCAGGAGTTCAAAGATCAACAAGGGCAAAACTGTAAATCATAAATGGATTTTATATATATATAAGCAGCCAATTTATTTCAGGAGACAGGATCAAATAATTATATGTGTGTGTGTGTAGCTAACTTTCTTCCTGAGAAAGAATGAAATAATTAGTCATTCATTAACACTAGAAGTATACAGATGTTACTTTGATTCGTGGAATAACTAGTCATAGGAATAGAATATAATATAATGGGAATGTGATAAAATTATATAAGAATCTAATAATTTTGAAAATAGTCACTCTTAGAAGAGTTTTTGTTATTTCATCCAGCATAAAATAGGATAGTAATGGACATTCCCACTGGAGAATTTGGGAATATTCATTTCTCATCTATTCCACGTTATTGATCAGTACAAATTTTTCCTTTGTCATTTACAAAAACAACACTTCTTTTCTGTAGGCTATCAAATCCCTGTGTACCATTCTAAACCTAGAAGTAGACAATATTCGAACCAAGCATAACCTTCATTTTTGGATCAATTAAAACACAGTTAAGATTAAAGATGTATTGGGAAGGAATAAGAAAATGAAGGCAAATAAATTGCAGGATTAAATTAATTAGTTGGATGAAGGATTATCTGGTGGCTACTAATAGAAGGATTTTTTTTTTTTTTTCAAAACAGCGAACAAGTAACATGAAATCCATCAAGGACAATTATTAGATGTCTTTCTACAAATGAATGTGGTGAAAATATTTTCTCTATGTTTGGGAGCATGGATTTCAGGCCTTTAGATTTGGATTTGTATGGAGTTGGACAAAGTATAGAGTAAAATTGTATTGAATTTGTTCCAAATCCACACAAATCCTAATTTAAGGCTTGAAATCCATGCTTCCAAAAACTACCATTTATCCTTTTTTCATCTGTTCTTGTTGGAACTCAAGTAGATCAAAGAATAAGTCCGAATTGAGACATACTAACCTATGATGATATGCTAATGCTATTAAAAAAATAATATTATAATTAAAAAATCTGAAGGCTCATATGACAGACCCCGCTGCTCAAAGGTCTTAAATCAACCCTCATGGGAACATATCAAAGAATAGACCCAGATGCAGAACATGGCCTTCGATAGCTTCTGAATTTTCAATCCATTAAAGAACACAAAAAGTAGTTCGACGTCAAAGCCAACAAAACAGCAAAAATTGCAAGGAGCATTTCGAAACAAGGAACAGCCAAAAGCTAAATCAGGAACAGTCAAAAGCTAAATCATGAAGACAACTATTACGAGTAAAATTAAGGTTGAAGAACAGGTTGAGATCATGGAAACGGAAGACGGGAAGAAGCATATAGAGTTACAAGCGTAAAATGTTCCAGTTCAAATGCTAAAGCATTAAACGAATTGGGTTTGATGGCAAATGCAAAGGCCTTTTACCTGAAAAGTGGGATCTGAAGGATGATCAGAAAGAGATAGGCGCGGGAAGCTGTTGACGAGATGTTGCTGAGCCATCCCTTTGAAGAAGATGCCATTCGAGCGAGAGAGAGAGAGAGAGCGATGTATGGTACAGGAAGGCACGCCGCACCTGTGGGGAATAAAATTCAGAGCCAAGATAAACGACGTCGGCATGGTTCTTCTTAGCGGTTTACCTTAATATCTCTGCTGATCTGAAACGACGACGTTATACTGTAGGTCCCATTTTAAAAAAAATATCCAACCTGCGACGGTGCGATCCGGCGCAATTGCAAGTTTCTCAAAATGCGCGACCCGCAGTGGATATTTCCTAAAAACCTTCCCAATAGACTTCACTTCGTTCTGAGCTACTGAGCTTGAGATATCAATGGCGCTTGCTCCATCGCTTCACCCTTCCATGGCCGTCCGAGCCTCTCCCCCGCCACCTGAAAAAAGCCTGTTCCTGTTTCGCCCTCCGGTACTCAATCAAATCCTGCCACGTCCTCATCTGTCTTTCTCTGCTCTCGTTTTCTCTCGCCGACATAACACCTCCCCTGCAGTCACATCTTCGGGGAAAGGCAAGGTAAGCAAAATTTCGAATGTTTCTTACTCTTTGTTTTTTCTATGTTGAAGATTGTATATAGGTTTTTTTTTTTTTTTTTACTCTGTTTTCTTGGTTGGAAACCTTGGGAAAATGAAAGAAAATGATGGCTTAGTGGTGGGTTTCGCTTTAAATTTTTTTTTGTGGCTAAGATATAGAAATAGAAAATTTATTTAATTTTAATTTTTCTACTTTTTGTTGGAAGATGAAATGAAGAACAAAGTTCCAACAGCAAAACAAGGAGGCCCCAAAAATAAAATAGAAAACAGAAATAGGCAAAAGGGCAAAACACCATGTACAAAGTTCTGCGAACTAAGCAACATTTATGGTTGGATATCCTCCTCTTCCTCTTTCTTGAAATGACATAAATTGAGCCAACTCCGTAATGTTCTAATCTTTTCGCACACAGCCGGGTCCAGTAAAGGAGGAGGGTTGCGTTAGGTAGCTGACAACCAGCGTAAAATTTTTATTGATATGAATCTTTACCGAATATTCGCTACGGTGTCCCCTACGAGCGCTGTGTTGCACTTATACCATCTGAGTGTAGCGAAAAGTGGGTGAGGGTTGGCTAGGTCGTCATCCTGAAGCGACATGATGTGTCAGGGTCCGGGTACGTTGTATACCGGAAAAGTGAAACATAAGAATGAGGTAGGAATTATTGTAGACAAAGACTTGAAAGATAGTGTTCTAGATGTAAATAGAGTAGGGAATATAATTATAAAAATCAAGATGGTTTTAGGTAAAAAGATAATAAATATCATTAGTGCTTGTACTCATGTAGACTTACCAGAAAATCTTAAAAGACAAATTTGGGAAGAAGTGAATATTATTATAGAAGACATATCAAAGACTGAGAAAATATTCATAGGAGTAGATTTGAATGGATAGACACAATGGAGGGGATAATAAAGGTTATGAGAGGATACATGGAGGATATGGATACAGAGACAAAAATGAGCTTAGAGAGATGATCTTATACTTCGCTCTGTCATACAAGTTTATTACAATGAATACTTGCTTTAAGAAGAGAGAAGAATACTTACTAAGATTCAAAAGTGGACAAATAAAATTCAAATAGTCTTTTTCTTAAGTAGGAGGGTAGATCATTTATCATATAAAGATTGTAAAGTTATCCCAGGTGAAAGCTTAACCATACAACATAGAGTTTTAGTATTAGATATATGTATTGAAAAATGGAAGAGTAAGGATAAAATAAATCAATGTAAGAGAACTAGATGGTGGAATCTAAATTCTAAAGGGAGAAATTATAACAAAATTTAAAGATAAAATGATCAAAGATGGTGATTGGACTATAGAAGATGGTGTAGACACAAACAATCTTTGGAGTAGAATAGCTAGCTCTATTAAAAAAACGGCAAAAAAGATTTTAGTCGAGTCAAGATGAAGATTCTTGAATAGTAAAGAAAGTTGGTGGTGGGACCAAGATGTTCAAAAAGTCGTAAAGACAAAAATAATTTGGTATAAAACATGACAAAAATGTAGAAACATGGATAACTTTGACAAGTATAAAGAGGCCAGAAAAGATGCAAAAAAGGCCATTAGTGAAGCTAAACATAAATCATTTAATAATTTGTATGATAGATTAGATACAAAAGAAGGGGAAAAAGATATATTTAAACTTGTTAGAGTTAGAGAAAGAAAAAGCAAGGACTTAGGTATTGTAAAATGTATAAAAAGTGAGGATGATATTGTCTTGGTTGAGGAAGAAGATATAAAAGAAAGATGGTGAAGTAGAAGACCTAAACTTAGAATTGACAAATGAGGAAAAAACTAAAAATATAAGATTTTTCACATGATTAGAGTTAACGAAGTTAAGTTTGCAATAAAAAAGATGAAAAATGGAAAAGCAATAGGGCTGGATAACATTCCAATTGAAGTTTGGAAATGCGTATGTGATAATAGAATTATATAGTTAACTAATTTATTTAACACAACTATAAAAACTAAGAAAATGTCAGATGAATGGAGGAAAAATACTTTAATACCTACATACAAAAATAAAGGAGATATTAAAAATTGTAATAGCTATCGTGGAATTAAACTAATGAGTTATATGATTAAATTATGGGAAAGGGTAGTTGAACAAAGGTTAAAACTAAAAATGAAGGTCTCAGAAAATCAATTTGGTTTCATGTCTGGAAGGTCTATTAAAAAACTATATATATTTTTAGAAGATCAATGGAAAAGTTTAGGGAAAAAAAGAGGGATTTGCATATAGTATTTATTGATTTAGAGAAAGCGTATGATAGGGTACCTAGGGAAGTTTTATGGTTGGTTTTAGAAAAAAAAGGTGTATGTAGTTGGTATACTGATGTCATTAAGGATATGTATGATGGAGTAATGACTAGTGTAAGGATTATAGGTGGAAATATTAGAGAATTTCTAATCACAATAGGTGTACATAAAGGATCAACTTTGAGCCCTTATTTTTTTGCTTTAGTGATGGATCAACTGACTGGGAGTATCCAAAATGAGTTTCCATTGTGTATGTTGTTTACAGATGATATTGTATTGATTGATGAAACTAGGGGTAAAGTAGAGGCTAAGTTAGAATTATGAAGAGAAGTTTTAGAATCTAGAGGCTTTAGGATAAGTAGAAATAAGACAGAATATATGAAATGTAATTTCAAAAATAGTAGGAAGAATATTGGTGACAAAGTTAAATTTGATGATGTAAAAATAAATAGCACTTGTAGATTTAGATATCTTGGATCTATTATGTAAGTTGGAGGAGAAATTGAGGAGGATGTAATGCATAGAGTTAAAGCAGGTTGGGTAAAATGGAGAAGTGGTTTAAGTGTGTTTTGTGATCTTAGAATACACTTAAAATTAAAAGGAAAGTTTTATTGGATGGCTATAAGACCAGTTATGCTATATGGATCAGAATGTTGGACAACTAAGAAATAACATATCCAAAAAGTGAAAGTTGTTGAGATGAGAATGCTTAGATGGATGAATGGTATAACACTGAAAGATAAATTAAAAAATGAACATATTCGCAGCAAGTTAGGCATAGCTCCTATGGAAGATAAGGGAGGGACGACTTAGATGGTTTAGGCACTTGCAACGTAGGCCACATAGTGCGCTAGTGAGGAAGAGTGAGTTAATTATTACGAGGGGTAGTAGAATGGGTAAGGGTAGACCTAAAATAACTTGAAATGAGATAGCGATTAAGGATTTAATAGCCCTGAATTTATCGAAAGAAATTGTCCATGATCACATAAATTGGTGGAAAAGGATTATGTGGCCGTCTCCATCTAGTGGGACTTAAGGCTTGGTTTTATTGTTGTTGAGCCTCCAAAATTAGCTTTCTGATGTTGAAAAAATAAATTAATCACTTCTAGGGGATTAACATCCAAAGACAAGAAAAAGATATTTGAATTTTTTTACTTCTCACTGCATTGCCATACTGCTCTACATACCTTAATTAAATCTCTTAAAATAAATAAAGCAAAACCAGCTCTAGATCCTTGTCCTATGTATCTACCCATTATGGTCACATGTCATTGCTCTCAATCTATCTTCTAAATTTAACCATATTCATAACGAGTCTAAATTTCTAAATGACAGCAAACAATGATTATATTCAAAATTACAGTAAGTTAGAGGCCTAAGAATAAAATTAGAAGGAAGTTAGGTATCTCAAAATTTGACAAATTAATAGTTTTTTCAATGCAACAAGAATCAAGTTTGAGGCCTCTCAAGGCTCAAAAAAATTAAATCCATAAAAAACTGCACCATAGATGAGTTCTCAAATCCAAAAAAAGAAAAATAAAATAAAATCTTGTAAATGCATGAACATTATCCTTTGAAACTCCAACTCTATGAGACTGCCACTTTGGTGTCCACCATTATCCATTGTTTGCAAGTATGATCGATTTTTTCTGTCAAAAATATGTAATATAAATAAATATTATCTCAATAAAATCATTTCACTTTTATTCAAGCATATAGCAGTTTACCTGAGTACATGACACCATATTTGAAACTTGTTGTGAATTTTGTGATACTGGATCCAAAGTAAGATCTATGGGATCATGCCATACCAATTATGCTTGATAATTTAATATTTCATATTACTAAAAAGCAAAAGCCATGAGGCCCATGACTACTAGTTTTAAGTAAAATGAGCCAAGGCAAATTGCAAAAAGGCGAGAAGTTTGGTTGCAGAGCAAAGAAGCATGTGTATGGGAAACTAATTTTAGGTATAATTGTTATTTGATGTCATTTGGAGATTTGAGATTCCTTGCGGAATATGGATGTGATTGAATTTAAACCATTGATTATAGGTAATGACACATGGCTGTCATCTAGGGATGTATAGGACATGTCCTTTCCGTAGAGAGATTACCCAAAGCCGAAGTAGAGTAACTTAAGCCTCGATTAAAGGACCTGAAAAATTAAGGGAGAATAAATTATGGCAAAATAGGAGAATATTGCTAAATAGGAAATTTTCAAATAACACATTTTCATTCTTTCATCCTTAGAAATTAATTTTTATCCTCAAGGTTGAAAATTAGGAAATTTCTTCTGTAACTCATGCAGAGTCTTTTGAGCGGCATCTTCCTAATGAGTTTGTGACCACTGCATAAGCACTTCTGCTATAGTGTGGTTGTGCTTTTGATCATTTTCTATCCAAAAAACTTCATCAAATCACCAAAATAAGGCATGTTGGTAGAGACCACCTTATCAAGTACAATCCTCTTTTTAAGGTTTTGAAATATAAAAGAGGATGTGCCTTTGGATCTTGTAGGGCCAGCCGTCCAGGTACATCTAGCTTATATAGTTATAAGCAACTTGGCAAATTTTCTCTACATCTAGCTTATAGAGTTATAAGCAACTTGGCGAATTTTCTCTAAATTCTTGTAGGCCCCATAAAAGCTGGGAGATAATTTCTACTTACTCTAAATAGCCACTGTAGTTTGGTGATAAAACTGCAAATGCAAATAAATCCTTTGATAGAGGACGAGAAGAGGGTCAATGGATTATTGAGTACTAAACCCAATAAAAAAAAAAAAGGGCAGCCCGGTGCACAAAGCTCCCGCGTATGCAGCGTTCGGGGAAGGGGCGGACGCTGACCACAATGGGTCTCTATAGTACACAACCTTACCTTGCATTTTTGCAAGAGGCTGTATCCACGCCTAGTCCTAAACCCAATGTGCTTTGTTATTAGTTTATTATGTGTATTTAGTTTGCTTGTAGTAGGAATGTAGGATTATGTGTTTTATGGACATGCTTGTAATATTTTTGTATTTTAGGGATGTGTTTGTAATTTCAACTAGTTTTAGGGGTATATGTGTAATTTCATGTATTAGAGGCTTTCTTATAAACTGTGTTGAAAGCCATGTAGGAGTAGTAGTTGATAATTTGAATTGAGAAGTTAACATGTGATATTTTCCCCTTGTATGTCCTCTTCCTTCTTCTTCCCCTTTCTTCCTCGTTATCTCTCCTACTTCCTGTCATGGCTGCAAATCCATGATGCTGTCTTATCACCCTGTCACCAACTTCAAAGGATCATTGCTCCTATGCTTGTCTGCGTGTTGCTTTGTTCAAACTTGTGCTTCATTTAAGTCCTCTTTAAGCAAATAAAAAACACTTTATATCCACTTGGTGAACATTAGTTGGCCCTAGAATTAGAATATAAGAGAGCACCATAAGAGGAGGCTGACTATGCAATGGCTTATAAGGAGTCATGTTGGTAGAACTGTGAAAAGTATTTTTATGCCACCATTCAAACCATGGAAGTCACTTGCACCATCCTCTTGGGTGCTGACAAGTGAAACATAGGTGTCCAAACACTGTACCTTGCATAACTTATGTAATGAAGAACTCATGCATAACTTTGTACCCTTGCAAGCTAAATGTAAATAGTGCTTTCCAGAAAGCACTAAGACACCTTAGCCTTGTCACTGAGAATTTTGGCATGCGATGTAGCTGAAAAACAAATTCTGTGAATAACTGAACAATTTGGGCAACAATATAAGGATGAGCAGCAGGAATAAAATGGACGTATTTAGAAATTTGATCCATCGCCACCATTATCATATCCTTCCCATGAGATGGTTGCATGCCTTCAAAATAATACATTGATAAATCCCTCCCAAACCCTATAAAGGCTGAAGCAAACTGGAAAATCATATTTTCACTTTTATTGCTTTAGCAAACATGACAAACAATGACATTTTGCTTGATATCTTTCTTCACCTGCCTTCAATAGAAATTTCTAGAGCTCTTTTATAAGTTTGTGAAATCCCGTATGACCATCCTTGAGTGAATTGTGTAGCAATTTAAGAACTAGTTCTTGCCGTGCAGTTTTTGTTCCAGTGCCACCCAACTTTTATACCGCAATATCCTAACTGCGTGAGAATAGTGGGCATATGCACCTGTTTGGTCTTAATGACACAAATCCTTTGTTTACCTGATTTACCCAAGCTGAATAGGAAAGAGATAGCCAGCAATTCTCCCTCCATCTGTCCAGACAAAGCATCTGTTTTTGAGTTTTCAACACCTTGCTCTTTATCCAAATTCATTGTCAAAACCAATAAGCTTGGCTATTCATTTTTCCTGAAATTCAGTTGATAGATGCAGCTCCTTCAAAGTCTTCAGGCTACATGATCAGTATAGAATACAAAATGGTGGCCCATTAAGTGATGCTTCAATTTGTTCATGAAGGATTATCATCAGCTCCTTTTCTCATGGACAGAAAGCCCTTAATGCCTTTCAGGCAAGGCCTTGCCTGTGTAGCTGTATAGGCCAATGGTTCTTTGTGTTAGACTTGACTTTAAGTAAAGGCTTGAGCTATAAGGTTGTGGGCCAACAATGTATATCAACACTCCCCTGCACGTGAGCCCCATTGCACTTGGAGAGTTAAAACAATGAATAACAACCATTACTAGGAATAAGATAATTTTTAACCACCACATAAGAAATGCAGACAAGAAGACTACAACCTAGGACCTCTTGGCAACCATAGCTCTAATACCATGTCAGATTAACACTTTTCCTAAAAGCTTTAAGCTGTTGGGTTGTAGACCAACAATGTATGTAAAGCTTTAAAATCTTGCATGAATGCTGCTCTAGGTTGAATGCCCGTCGCATCACATTCTATGTCAAATGGTTTAGAAAATGTTGTAAGTCCAAAACTGGTGGCCTTATCATGTTATCTTTGAACAAGTTGAAAGTAACCTCCACCTTGACGTTCGACTGAAATTTTTTTTTTTTTTTTAAAGCAAAGAAGTAACTGGCGCTGCAATTTTTCTGTTACCATAATCCTTTACAAATTTCTCGAGTATCTGATGAACCCCAATAGTCCTCTCAATGCCCAAGGTTTTTAGGAGCTTGTCGGTCAAGCATTATGAACACTCTTGTGGGTCTGAAGCCATAATCCACCTGTGCTTGCCCCAAAAAAATATATATATTCTCTGATTGTTAAGTAAACAATTGATGCTCCTTTAAAATTTTAAAAATTACATTCAAATGAAATATACAGTCCTTTTAAGAAGCCCTGTAGATCAGAATGTCAGCAACATAAAAACAAAGTGCTGCAAGCATGGTCTGAATATGGTGTTCATGAGACTCAAGGTTGAAGGTGCATTTGTAAATCCTAAGGCCATGACTAGGAATTCATAGTGCCCTTTGTGCATGTGAAAAGCAGTTTTTCGAATATCATTATTGTGGACCTGCACTTGGTGGTAACTTGATATGAGATCCAATTTCAAAAATAAGCCACCTTATATAGTTCATCCCACAAGTCATTGATGGTGGGAATTGAAAACTTACCTGTGATTGTTATGCTTGTTGAGAACCTGATAATCAGTACTCATCCCCCATGACCCATCTCTTTTCCACACCAGAAGCACAAGTGCTGAATAGGGACTATTGCTGGGCTTAATACGATGTGAGAACCACCAATGGAGAATTTTAGATGTTCATAATGTATCTATGGTTTTTATTTTAGTTTGGGAAAACTCTTGTTATTTTAGAAGGTTATTCAATTTAGGTTTATTTGGTGTATTTAAGTACTTCGAAATTATTTTGTAATTTCTTGTTTTATTGGGGCTTTTATGTAAACATGTATGTTAGTAGTGGGCGTAAGTTCTGTACATGTTAGTTACTGGATTATTATCGTTTGAAATCAGATTGCTGCATTTTTGCTCTCTCTGTTTTCTCTCTTCCTGCAGGTTCCTGCTGTTCTTCATCTCCTTCTTCCTTCCTTCTTCCTTCTTCTCTTATCTCTCTTCTAATTCTGTCTCTCACCTCTGTTCTGTTCCTTTCCCATATCTGTTCTTTTTCTGTCCTGCTTCTGCTTCTCTTCTTCTTTTTCTCTCAAATCTCTCTCTATATCTAAATTCTCTTACTTGTCCTACCTCAGAATAGTATCCCTTTCCAACATTTTCGGAGACTGGCATTAAATCTGACTTTTAAAAATAGGGATATCAGTAATGATAGATATTTGGGGTGTCGCTGTTGGTAGTAAGAGAATGCAGGAAGCCAATAGGAGTAGGGAGTAAAAAAAATATGCACAAGAAGTTAGGAACATCAAATCTGTTGGTAAATCTCCACTTGTTCAACTTCTTTCCTCTGAATATAAAATCATTAGCATTGTTGCATCTCCTGTGGACATCTCTTTCTTTATGATGTTGGTACCTACTATTTCACAGACACCCTGTATGGATAATGCATCCCCATTGGCCACCTCAACTTCAACGGAATTGTCTTGATTATGGGGCCCACCAACATCCAAGTTGTTTAACTAAAGAAGGATGAATTGAATTACGCATACTTCCAGAATCGATAAGAATAGTCTTGTTTGTTTCTTAACCTCACCAGAATCATGCATGGTTTGGGGAAATGAGGTTCTTGATATGGTATGCAAAGAAATCTCACGTTTCCTATCATCTAACACCCCGCAGCATCTTCAATCCCATCAAGTCCCTTCTATTAAGATTAACTGTAGCATCTTACAACAATGCTCAGAACCAAATTTCTCGTCATAATTGTAGCACAAGTTCTTTTGCGCCTAGCCTTAGCTTCTGTTGGTGTCAATAGTTTAGTCGCAGAAGGAGCTGACTTAGTAGAAGTCAGTGCATTAACCTTATTTTGATGTAAAGTAGCAATTGTTCCTCAGGAGCTGACTTAGTACTTAAGAAAACTGTAGGAGAAGTCAGTGCACTATCCTTATTTTGATGTAAAGTAGCAATTGTTCCTCATTGAACCAACTCAACCCCATTACAGCAGTTAAGACTTTTGGGTTTCAACATTCATATATCATACTTCAACTCACCCTTAAGTACTCTTGACTCCACTGACAAGACAACTAATAAAAAATTCCTCAGGTTTGGCTATCTTCCAATTTGCAAGATGTTCAAATCAGGACCCACATTTGTGAGCAGTGGATGTCTGACAGAGCTTAGTGAGTTCCTGGTGGAGTCCTCATATATGCTTCAGCCAAAACAAATGCAGAGCAGTTGCACGCGTTTTAGTTCTCATTTTCTTCACCCACTGACACCATTGCAGGGCTCACCTTCAAAGTGGAAACCAGTGAAACCTTTTGTTCATCCAAAACTAAATTGAACTTGAAAAGTTGCTCAGTTCTATTCATCCACCCATTTGGATCTTCACTGTTAAAATGAGGTAATCCAAGACAAGTAATGGGCTGGATCAATCTCCCTGATTCAGTTTGGTTGAGAAGACCTTCCTTTTGCTCATTATTAGATGATCCTTCATTTGAGACCTAATTCAGTGATTGAAGGCTTAATCTCCTCAATTGCTTGATTCTTCAGTTTGGACATTATGAACAATCATTGTTGAACCTCAAGAATCTGTTTATCTATCAACTCTAAATGCATCTCCATTTTCTTTAGCTGGCTTCCTTGAGCCATGGCATTGATACCACATGGTACTGTTTGTGATTCACATCAGGAAATTGATTGTTTAAAGAGGATCAACCTCCAAAGACAAGAAGAAGGGATTTGCCTTTTTGTTTCCCAATGAATTGTCTTAAGACATCTACATCCCTCAAATAAATCTCTCAGGTAAATAAATGGTAACGCATAAAATAGCGTTACTTGAGCTTATAATATAGAGCATATAATAATTTATATGCTAGATTTGTTACAAGAAGGGGAAAGAGACATATTTAACCTTGCTAGAGCTAGAGAAAGAAGGAGCAAGGACTTAGAGAAGGCAAAATGTATATATAAAAAATGTGGATGATACTGTCTTGATTAAAGAAGAAATGTATAAGAAATATGATGAAGTTACTTTAGTAAGCTATTTAATGAAAGCCAAGTGAAAGACTTAAAATTATAATAGACAAATGAGGAAAAAGCTAAAAAAAAGGAGATATATTTGCAAAAAATAGAGCTAATGAAGTTATGTTTTCAATTAAAAAATATGAAAAATGAAAAAAAAAGGTATAGGACCAAATGACATCCTAATTGAAGTTTGGAAATGCTTAGGTGATACTGTAATTATATGGTTAACTAATTTATTTAATGAAATTATAAAAATTTAAAGACAAAGAAAGTGCAAGATGAATGGAGGAAAAGCACTTTAATACATATATACAAAAATAAAGGAGATATTCAAAATTGTAATTACTGTCTTGGAATTAAACTTGTGAGTCATACAATGAAACTATTGGAAAGCATAATTGAATAAAGGCTAAAGTTAGAAACAAGGATCTTTGAAAATCAGTTTGGTTTTATGCATAGGAGATAAACTACAGAAGCTATATATCTTTAAGAAAGATTAATGGAGAAGTTTAAGGGAAAGAAGAGGGATTTGCATTTGGTTTTGAGTATTTAGAGACAGCCTATGATAGGGTATCTTGAGAAGTTCTATGGTGGGTTTTTTTTTTGGGGGGGGGGGGGGAGAGAATATTTAGTAGGTATACTGACACATGTACGATAGAGTAATGATTGGCGCTAGGACTATAGGTGTAGAGTCTAAGGAATTTCGAATCTCAATAGGTTTACATCAAGGATAGCTGTTATCTTTTCACATTAGTGATGGATGAACTTACTAAAAATATCCAAAATGAGATTCCATGGTGTATGTTGTTTGCAGATGATATTGTCTTGATTGATGAAAGTGGGGGTGAAGTAGAATATTTAGTAGGTATACTGACACATGTACGATAGAGTAATGATTGGCGCTAGGACTATAGGTGTAGAGTCTAAGCAATTTCAAATCTCAATAGGTTTACATCAAGGATAGCTGTTATCTTTTCACGTTAGTGATGGATGAACTTACTAAAAATATCCAAAATGAGATTCCATGGTGTATGTTGTTTGCAGATGATATTGTCTTGATTGATGAAAGTGGGGGTGAAGTAGAATCTAATTTAGAATTATGGAGAGAAACTTTAGAATCTAGAGGTTTTAGGATAATAGAAATAAGACAATATATGTAAATTTCAGTTGTAGTAGGAGGAATACTAGAGAAAAGATTATACTTGATAGTCAAGAAATTTATAGAACTACTAGATTTAGATATCTTGAATCTGTTATGCAAGTTGAAGGAGAAATCAAAGAAAATGTTATAAATATAGTTCAAGCAGGGTAGGTAAAATGGATAAGTTATGCATGTTGCGTGATCATGGAATACCTTTACAATTAAAAGGAAAGTTTTATAGGACCTCTATAAGACCAGTTATGCTATATGAATCAAAATGTTGAGCTACTAGAAACAACATTCCAAAAATATAAGTTGCTAAGATGAGAATGTTGAGGTGGATGTGTATAACGTTAAGAGATAACTTAAGGAATGAAATATTTGTGAAAAGTTAGGCATAAGACTAAGATAAGATAAGGGAGGGGTGACTCAAATGGTTTGAGCTTATGCAACATAGGCCAAATAGTGCACCAAGGAGGAGGAGTGAGCTACTTAATGTTAGAGGGACTAGAAGGGGTTGGGATAACCCTAAAATAACTTAGAATAAGGAGTGAGATTGTAAGTGTTTAATAGCCCTTAAATTGTCGAAGGAAATTGTTGATGATTGTGTAAAATTGGCAAAACAAGATTCATGTAGCCAACCCTACCTAATGGGACTTAAGGCTTGGTTTGTTATTGTTATTGTTGTATCCAAAATGGCATTACTAAACCCTAAATTAGAGGAACTAACAAAATATAAGAGTAAATTATGGCTAAATAGGTGATTATTTATATGAAGGAAAATTTCAAATAGCCCTGTACCACTACCTTTTCTATTGTTTATGTTTTTTATGTTTTTTATTTTTTATTTTTTTCAGGCGGGGGGATTAATAGAAAGGGTGAAACAAATGATTATAAACAGAGGCTAAAGTAGCCTTAAGAAGCAAAAATAAATGAATAAATAAATAAACAAAAATATCAAACATAGAAAGACTAGAACATCTCCTCTAACATCAAGGACGATGTCCAAGAGTCTGGACATTGGAATCAATCACAATAGGAGAATCTTCAAAAGATCTAGAGTTCCTCATTCCCCAAACATGGTAGATTGTAGCAGCCCACTTCCGTACTTGTCTCACAAAACCCAATTATTTTCCTGTTCCCCCAAGGTAGACTCTGCTTTTGATACCCAGACTCTGCTTTTGATACCCATAAAGCTGCAATGTTTTTCTTTTTCTACTTTTTTCTTAACATCTCAGCAGAGCTTCATTGGAGTTCTCCATCTGCATTATTTGCCTGTGCATGTGTATTTAAATTTTAAATTACTAAGAATGCAAAAATAAAACATGGAAGTGCATCTTCATCTTAGTGTGTCACTCATGATTTTGAAAAACTCTAGTTGTTTCTTTTATGTTCAGTTATGTGAATATGATAATATTTTAAAAGGCTCAATCAAGGCAAAATATGAAGTCCAAAAAAAAAAAGTTCATTGACGCTTACACAATCTGTATAGAAGGCACGACTTTGCGCCTTTTAGTTAAGGTTTTTTAAATTTTTGGGTGTCTGAATCTTTAGTTTGGTTTGGTTAGAAATTTATGACCACATGCTCGTAGAATTATATAAAGGAAGTTAGAATATTTATGACCACATGTTCGTAGAATTATTTGAAGGAATGACCTAATATGGGTTGATCTCTTCAACTATTAAACCTCAACCTTTCCCAAGTAATTTAGAGTTGCATCGTAGATCATGAACATAATTTTAACTTTGAATTATATAACTATTCTAGCCTGATTTACTTAGTGAATTCAAGTTGGTATTCTTATAAAGGCCAACAAGTAGATTACAAATTATATTTGATTTAAAAATTGTATTTATAATTTTCTTAATTTTTAAAATTTTTAAATATAAGTAATTTATTTTCATATTTTTATCTAAAAATAAAATAAAATTCCCAAAAGGCATATGTCTCAGCAGCCTTAAGGCTAATGCTCAACTCATAAGGGTTAAAACAATTTGCCTTGTACCTTTGCCTTTCAAAAAATTTGAATATGATATTTTGTTAAATTCTAATTTTTCTAAAAAAATGAGTTTTTAGTAATGATATTATTAAGTATTTGGTTTACTTACATTCTACTTTCTCAACTATATTGTGGTCCTGTTGACACTAGGTTGATAGGACTTTAAATGCTTTTATACCTTCATTTTTGGACAACATTTTCTTGCTACTACATGGCTATCCAGTCCTTGTTTCATTAGTGCCACGCAACCTTTGCCTAGCTACTACCACTTGCAACCTAATGCAAGCACGATGCCAGTTGCTTGGATTATATGATTCCATAAATTTTCTATAGTTGTGTTTGCACTCTAGTGGAATTAAACATTATTCAAAGTCTTCAAAATATGAAGAAAACAAATTCAAAAACTTTCAAACACTATGTTTAGAGATGGAGAGAGGCTGTTACTCAAGTCAATCCACCATTGTCTGATATAGAAATGGTTAGCACTTTCGTGAGTACATTGAAAGGAATGTACTATGATAAGTTGATGCTTTTATCCAACTTTGCAACAATTGTAGCCATTGGAGATCAGGGAAGCTAATTGATTGCACTGCTTTGAACAAGTCACAGGGAAGAAGACCTTTGTCAAGAAGGAAAAGAAAGGAGAAGTGTGGTATCCCATGGCAAGGCACAAAACCAAACCACAGCTCTAGTAGTTTGTACTTATACCGCACAACTAGTCGTCAACTCATGAGCTAATGTGCCTAGCTCACCAAAAGCTAATCCAAGCTAGACGAACCCCAAATCAAGACAAAGAAAAGAATTCTTCACTTTATCAATACCTTTGGTTTGTTTATATCATCAATTGGTATCTCAAGGGAAGATAGTACTTGTACCTTCGAAATTGGGTGAAAATATGAGGTTTCATAGTCCCAATGTCTCTTGTGAATATCACATGAATGCTCTTGGTCATGCTACCAACACTTGCTTAGTTATTAAACATAAAGTTCAAGGCTTAATTGATGCAAGTATCTTGAAATTTCATCTAGTTGGAGATGCTTCTAATCCTAACATCCGCCAAGACAAATCCTTTACCCGGTCATGGAGGCACATCAATCAATGTTCTTAAAGTTTGTGAAGTCCTTACCGTCAATCAACCAACATCATCCATTACCATCATTTATACACTCATCTATATCCAATATCATACATCATCTCCATTAAACCTTGAACTTGTAATTATCAAGTCGCCAACTTATATTCTTTAAACCAACCTATGCCTTGGACTTACGAATCAAAGGTTGTGAATTCAACTAGAAGAGTTGGAAAGGAGAAATGGTAAAGATAAGGATGCCGCGGAGAAGGTGAAAGAAGCAGGCAAAGAAGTGAGCAAAGAAGTCAGTGATGAAGAGGTGAGGAAGTTTCGACAACTTAATATCTATGATTGCAACATTGTGGAACAGTTGAATAAGACTTTAGCTAAAATCTCTTTACTTAATCTGCTCACAACTTCAGAGGGTCATAGGAATGCTTTATTAAAAGTTTTGAATGAAGTACATGTGACACAAAATGTACTAGTTGAACAGTTTGAAGACCTAGTCAATTCCATATTGACAGTCAACAACATAGCCTACACTAATGGTGAAATTCCAATTGAGGGAAGAGGTCATGTGAGTCCTTTGCATATAGTTGTGAAGCATGGTGAGCTGATCTTAACCTGATTGTTGGTTGACAATGATTCAGCTCTAAATGTGTGTCCATACTCAATATTGGTGAAGCTAGGAATAGACAAGTCATCAATGAGGAAAAGTAGTTTGATAGAGTTTTTTATGGGATCATGAGGGATTGTGTTGGTGAAGTTGATTTGAGCATTGAAATTGACCCTTGCACTTTCAAGATTGTGTTCCAAGTGCTGGAATTTAGACCTTCTTTCAATATGTTGTTGGGAAGGCTTATGAACCACATGGCTAGGACACTGCCATCCTCCTTGCATCAAAAGTTAAAATTGTTTTTGGAAATCATCTAGTCACCATAAAAGGGGAAAAAGGTGTTGGAACAATTAAACCAAGAGTGGGGTATCTTACGTTGGAGCTGAGTATACTTTAGTGGATTATCCATTCAATCCAAGTCTTAAATTTCGATTTCAACTCAAATTTCTAAGCTCCAAAAGTATGGAAATTTCGACAGAAATTTCGATTTCGATCTCAATTTGGAAAAATAATGGAAATCAATAGTAAAACATGGAATTCTTTTATGAAGCTTTAGTAATTAATGGACATAATAATGTAAGTTTTAGGACTAATATATTACAAGTAAATACATCTATGCTGTGTATGAGGTGTAAAAGTTGTAATATAATATGTGCATCAACATATTTGTAAGATAATGTACGTAAAACATATTTAGTGAATCAGTTTGTACAAATGAAATTCATATATCCTTAAATATTATTTATTATACAAATAATGATAATTTAGACATGAATGTTTAAATAAAATGTTGTTGTAGGTTTATTTTTTCATATAATTTCAAAAGTAGTTTTAATTTTCTTTTGTTTCAACAAAAATAAAGAAAATAATTTAAGAGAGAAATTTCACTTCACTCCTAAATCTCTCATTTGAATTCCGAGGAAATTTCACTGCATAGTTCAAATTTTGATAAGTTTTGCTAAAATTTTGAGATTTCGATAAATTTTGGATGATTCATTGAGATTTTGATGGAAATTATGCAAGATGGAAATTGACTGCCATTTCAATTTCGAAGATCACGAAAATCGAAAGTTTGGACAAAAATTTCGACAATTTAGTGGAAATTTAAGACCATGCGTTCAATACAGTTGAAATAATGTCAACAACTTTTGGTGGAGAAAATGTAGCAATTCCATAACCAAGTTCACAAAAGTCAGCATGATGGCAGCAAGGCCGATGTTGAAGCAAGAATATGAATTTAGGATGGGTTTTGGGAAGCATTTATAAGAACTAACTAAACTAGTTGTATTGAAGAGTCATAAAGACACCCTTGTATTGGGTTTTCAACTGTCTAAAAAAGATAAGGTTGAGGCATCTGTTTGACATAGAGAGACATTGGAGCTGAGAATACGTCAGTAGATTGCCCCTTCAATATAGTTGAAATAATATCTCCAACTTTTGGTGGAGAAAATGTAGCAATTCTAGAACCAAAATTCACAAAAGTCAGCATGATGGTTGTCAGATAGATGTTGAAGCAAGAATATGAATTTGAGAAAGGGTTGGGAAAGCATTTACAAGGAATAATTGAACCAATTGTATTGAAGAGTCATAAAGACACACTCAGATTGGATTTTCAATTGTCTAAAAAAGATAAAGTTAAGGCATTTGTTTGACATAAAGATCAGAGATTGGCTAAGATTGAAGGAAGACTTTCATATGAACTTGCATTAGTAATTCCTTATATCAGTTACACTTCTCTAATGCTATCATGTTTAATGCATCATGGATTGAAGATTGTCTTCCGTTCCTGAGGAAGTCATTGATCTTGAAGAATTCATTGAATTGTTTGAAGATGGACTATATATCACAATGGTTGGTTGAGAGGAGCGTCAACTGGATGTTTCTGAATTTGCACTAGGGTCACTTGGTAATTGGACTGCTGAGGTCTTGCCTATTTATGAATGATTTTTTTTAACATGAAAGCCTTTCTTTGGTTAACTTGTGGCCAAAGAAAGATATCTTATTGTAAATAGACTTAGCTTGTTCTTTCTCTTTTAGCCTTTGTTTCTTTGCATGTATTTTAGAATTTTTTCATTTTATCCCTGCAAGAAATTAAAACCCATCTTGAACCTTGAGAACATTGTTGACTGTAATGCACTTTGCCTAACCTTAGCAAAGGAGATAAGGAATTAGAGCCATTAGAAAAGTTTTTGAGAATGTTGGAACATGAAGGTAACAAATTAAACCATATGCTAGGTGTGGAAGTTGTGAACTTGAGAGCAAAAGATGCTCCATAGGAGGTGAAAATTGACACTTTGATGAGTTCACGAGTAAGACAAGAAGTGGTGGAGCTACTGCATGAATATAATGATATACTCACCTAGTCCTATCAAGATATGCTTAGATTGGATATAGACATGGTGACTCATTAGACACTAGTGTGTCTTAATTGCAAACCAAGGAAACAAAGCTCAGAAGGATGAGCCCTGAAAGGAAAATAAAGATCAAAGAAGAGGTCCAGAAAAAATTTAATATAGAGTTCCTAGAAGTATGCAATTATCCCAAACGGGTAGCTAACATTGTTCTTATTCCCAAGAAGGATGATAAAGTAAGAATGTGTGTTTATTATCAGGATTTGAACAAGACTAGTCCAAAAGATGTTTTTTCATTACCCCACATTGACATGTTGGTAGACAATACAGGAGATCATAAGTTGTTTTCATTCATGGATGGTTTCTCTAGATATAATCCGATAAAGATGGTAGAATAAGATAAAGCTAAAACCACATTCATTACTCAATAGGGCATATTATGCTATAAAGCGATGCCTTTTGGGTTAAAAAATGTTGGAGCTACATATTTGAGAGCCATGGTGGCATTATTCCATGACATAATGCATGAGAAGATTGAAGTATATATGGATGATATGTTTGCTAAGTCCAAGATTGGTGAAGAACATCCTAAAGTTCTAGAAAAGCTATTTGGAAGATTGAGAAATATAAGTTGAGATTGAATCCAACTAAGTGTACCTTTGGGACAACATCTGAAAAATTGTTAGGATTTGTAGAACCAACAATTTCCCTCACATGCAACAAACAATCACAATAAACCATCTAAAGACTAGCAATGAGATACTATCTCAATGGGGATCCTTTGTATAAAAGAAGTTCATACATGACTCTGTTGAGATGTGATGCTAAAGAAGCTCCATATCGTAGAAGAAGTACGTCATGTTGTTCGGTATAGCATCTCAAATGAACCATTCAACTCTCAAGTGCCTCTAGGGGCATATTTTAGAGTGACTTCCATGTTGGAGGTCTTAGGTTCAGACCTTGGGAGGGTATGGGATGGGAGAACAGGCTAATGGCCATTGCATAGCCCTGGCCTAGTGTGCCTCCAATAAGCCCAAAAATTTTTACTTTTTAAAAGTATTCAATTCAAACTTATTTTCCATGTGTATTCTCGTTTTTGCTTTCATTTTTAAGGTGTCACCCTTAGGATTTGATTAACTGTCCTCTTTTGTATGTATATCATCTCATTTGTTAGTGTTGATGTTAAAATTCTCTTATTAAATACGAATGGTGGTTAGGAAATTTTTCTGAGCATATCATTTTGTGTAGTAGATATATGGTTTGTTTGGTACTTAATCTATGTTGCTATGCAAATAATGCTATATATTCTAATACAGAGAAATGTGCCTCATAATGATGCTATGGGGGAAGAAGATTTAGATGAAGATGCTTTTGATGCACTTTTTAGTCAGCTGGAAGAAGATCTTAAAAATGATGATCTATCAACAAATGACAATGATGATGAAATAAGCGAGGAAGACCTTGCCAAGCTTGAGCGTGAGTTAGAAGAGGCACTGGGGGATGATGTGCTGTTGGGGAAGTCTAATGCAGCTGCAGATAATATAGAAAGTGGAAATGATGTTGAGATTGATGATGAGGATGAAGAAGAAACACCAGTGAAACTGAAAAGATGGCAACTTCGAAGGCTGGCTTCTGCTCTGAAAGTTGGGCGCCGTAAAACTAGTGTGAGCATCTTGATGTTTAAAATTTTTTACATTATAAACAGTTTAATTGATGCAAATACAATTTTGTGTTTTATTGTCAAATATTTTATCTGTGAAAATCTGTGAAATCTTACCCGCCTATTGCCTGGATAGGCTGGTTTTGTTTGCTGCAGAACCGTGTATAATTTTAGTTTTGAGAGTGGCTTCAATACGCAGTTGCCAACTTCCTATGCTATGTGGAATTATTGTCCTCATTGGGTGGTTTTACATATTCAACCTTTCATAGTGTTGAGCACTTATTTAATTGATAAAGTAATGGAGATATCCATTGATCAAATGTTGGGGGGTCATCAAAGCAAGTCATTTTTTAGTTGGTTCCTAATTTTGGTGAAATTATCAAGTGTTCCTGAGTCTCAGCTGGGCTCAAGTATAGTAGACTGAATTGGAAAACTAACTGGCTGAATACAAATTTATTATAGATAAGATTTCCTGAGGTTTATTTGGTTAACATATTGTATAGTCTGTGGAGATATCTTATTGACTTGTACAAATATTTCCAGCTGAAAATTTATTTAGTTCAGCATTTTGATTATATTTTGTGCAAATTAGTTTTAAGTTTTCAAATCATTGTTTAAAATTTAGCAAAGAAGAAATGGCAACTAGACATAGGAATGCTCTCATTTTTCTTTTGTATAACAGTACCCATACATATGCATGCCCAACAGGGCTGATGCATAAGGTTAGCCTTTTTAGGTGTAATCTGCTTTACAATCATTTGATTTCAGTACCCTTTGCTATGCTGTCAAATATCTGAAATCCAATTGACTTATTTTCTGGCAGATTAAAACTCTTGCAGCTGATCTTTGTCTTGATAGGGCTGTTGTTCTTGAATTGCTTCGTGACCCCCCACCAGATCTTCTAATGATGAGTGCTGCCCTACCCGAAGAGCCTGTGCCAACAACTGTGATGCCTGAAACTAAACCTAGGGAAACCTTCTCTAAAAAGATGTATACAGATGCTGCAAAACCTGAAGCCAAGGCAAAACTGCCAGTTCATGTCATGCAAAGAAGTTGGTCTGCTCAAAAGAGAATGAAGAAAGTGCAAGTTGAAACCCTTGAAAGAGTTTATAGACGAACAAAGCGCCCTACTGTAAGTAAAGCTTGTGTTGATATTGCAGTTTAACAATATTCCTTAACATGAGTTCTTATTATTTATCAGTGTTGGACAATTGGGTAAAATGGAAGAACTAACTTCAAGGATAGGTCTCTCCTTCTATTTATAATATATTTCAAGTACAATCCCAATGACCATAATATCCTTACTAACTCACACTTACTATCGTCACTCCAACACATAATAATAATGCTAAATAACTAAATAACCATTAATACTCCCCCTCCCTCAAGCTAGAGCATATGTATATCATATGCTCCTAGCTTGTTACAAACGAATTTCACATAAGCACCACTCAAGGCTTTAGTGAACAAATCAGCAAGCTAAAACTCAGTCTTTACTTGAGTAGTTGTAATGAGTTTCTATACAAGTATCTCCTGAATGATGTGTTAATCAACTTCAATGTGCTTTGTCCACTCATGGAAGACCGGGTTGGAGGCAATATAAATAGTAGTTCAATTATCGTAAATCAGCTCTATAGGCTGAGAATGTGGAAAACCTAGTTCTTTCAACATGTTCTTCAACCAAACAAGTTCACATGTAGTGTGCGCCATAGTCTTATACTTTGACTCAATGCTTGACCTAGCCACCATAAGCTTGCATTGTACTTTTCCACGACACCAAATTTCCATCGACAAAGATACAGTACTCGGTTGTAGATCTTTGGTCAAAAGGCTATCCGACTCAATTATATCTGTATATCCCAAAATATGAGTGTGACCCTGATCCTAATATAAGAGGCCTATCTTGGTGCACTTTTGAGATATCTCAAAATGCGAATTATTGCATCCTAGTGACTTGTTCTCAGGGATCGAGAAACTGACTCACAACACTTGTTGTGAAGCATGTATCCATTTGAGTGACTGTGAGATAATTCAACTTTCCAACAAGTCTTCGGTACCGATCTAGGCTAGGCAACAAATCACCGATATCTGACACTTACTATTGGGATATATGGATGTTTGGATCCAAATATGTTGTCTCATTAAAAGATCAAGAACATACTTCCTCTATGACAAGACAACTCTCATACGAGATCTCCATACTTCTATATCCAAGAAGTACTTCAATGGTCCCAAGCCCTTGGTCTAAAATTTATTTTGTAGGAAAAGCTATAGGTCCTAGATGCCTTGATCATCATCACCATGATCACAGTGTCATCCACATGCTGGAGTATGACAATAAAATACAGAATGATCTACTGCACATTGTCGGAGGCCGAACTCAAGTGCTACTGCACTAAATCAGGCAAACCATACTCTAGGAGATTCTTTTAATCCATATGATGATTTCTTAAGTTGACACATTGAGTCTGACTCTCCTTGAGCAACAAGCCCAGGTGGTTGCTCCATATATACCTCGTGAAGATCACCATGTATCTTCATGATCTAACTGATGTAGAGGCCAATAAAAAGTAGTGGCTAATGATATGAAAAAAATACCGAGGCAAGTTCAGCAACTAGAGAGAATGTATTTGAATAATCCAAACCGTACACATGAGTATATCCTTTAGCAATAAGGTGGGCCTTCAAACGAGCCGCAAAACCCTCAAGATTGATTTTCACATTGTACACCCAATGGCAACCAATCATAGACTTATTAGGAGGAAGATGTATCAAATCCCAAGTATCATTATCATGTAGCGCATGCATATCTTCTCCCATTGCAATCCTCCCCCTAGAATGGGATAGGGCTTCAGAAATAGATTTTGGAAGAGTAATAGGCAACAAAGTATTAATGAAACACTAATATGAGTGTGACAAGAAATCATTAGCAAACAAAATTAGAGATTGGATATTGGGTACAAGTGCGTTTATCTTTCTGAACAGCTATAGGAAGATCAACATCATGAGAAATAAGATCATTTGACGAGGGAATTAGAGGTGCAATAGTAGAAGCTATAGGCTCTCCTTCCTTGAGTCGTCGTGTGAATACCTACAAATAGGGATGATCCAAGCGACGAGAAGTACTCAAATTGGATGACGATGTAGGAGGATTAGGCATGGATAATAGGTTGGGATCTGGAAGGCAAGGTAGAGGAAGGGACTCATCATGTTCAATAGAACTCAAGGAATTAGAGTAGCATGGTGTAGACTTGAAAAAGGTTACAGAAATAGAGACAAAGAATCCGTAAAGTAAGGCTATAACATCAATATCACTTTTGAGTATAGGAATGACCCAAAAAATGCATTTGATAACACGAGTATCCAACTTATCCATTCCTAGAGTTAATTGATGGACAAAGGACATACAGCCAAATATATGAGGACGAAGGGAGAACAAATGAGCCTTAGGGAAGATGGCTGAATATGAGATGATACCACCAAGGATAGAGGACGACATTTTATTAATGAGGGAGCAAGCTATAAGCACAATATCTCTCCAAAAAACTTTGGGAACATTCATTTGATACAATATGGTACGAGTGACTTGAAGAATATGTCTGTTTTTTCTACTCTGCAACTCCATTTTGTTGTGAAGTGTGGGCACAATAGGACTAATGGATCATACCAGAATTAGTCATATAGGTAGTGAAGGGTACTAAGTACTAAAGTATCTTGGATGGCATATCAAATTCAGTCTTTATTTGAGAACAGAAAGCACAAAAAATATATTAAACAATTTAGAACGATTTTTTTTTAAATATAACCAAGTCATCCTAAAGTAGTCAACAACAAATGTCACTGAGTATCGAAACCCCAACTTCAACATGACACGACTAGGACCCCAAATATCGGAATGTCCTACATGAAAGGACTAACCACCCGTTTGTCGACCCGGGAGCAAAGGGAACTTGATACTGTTTTCCAATTGACAAGACTTACACTCAAGATTAGACATAATGTAGAAACTAGCTGTTTCAACTTGTTCAAGGATGGATGAGCAAGTTGACAACGGATTTGTAGTGCTGTAGCTGCTGCTGCACATGCAATGTGAAGAGAAAGAAATTTCAAAGTTGTAAATCCTATGAGTCTCACGTTCTATGCCAATTATCTTCCTCGTCTTCAAATCCTAAATAACTACAGAATCAGGAAAGAAAGTGATGGAACAATTTAATGACTTTGTAAGCTTACTAACTGACATTAGATTGAGAGGGGGATTTAGGAATGTATAAAATAGAAGAAAGAGAGATAGAAGGAGTAGGATTTACTATTCCTATCTCCTTAGCAGCAATAGGGACTAGTACCAAAGATACCAGATGATATAGATACTGCAGAATTACCTTTCTTGGCAAAAGGTGCAATGTGATAAGATGCTTGTTGAGACGATTGATATTGTAAAAACCTTGAATACTCCTTTGATATAGTCACATTACGCGGTTCACTCAAGCAAGTGACTAATGAGGAAACCATACTCTTGGGATTTGCAAACTTCATCCCAACACTCACAAACTTAGACTAGTGATAACAAGATTAATTGTTGGAACAACTAGAACAATCACGAACAAGGTGACCCACCATGAACAAGTCACAAATAAATCAGTACAAGGCTGCCACAGCACCAAGAAACTCAGACACAGCCCCAAGAAACCAACACACAGAACTGCAACAATTGGAGAGGTTGTCCACTGAAACTACAATGGACAAATCACCAACAAACTTATATAACACTGCCACAGCCTACAAAAACAGCTTATGAACTCTACAAGAAACCAGCACACAACATTGGAACAATTGAAGAGGTGAACCACCAAAACTACCTCGGACAAATCGCCAACAAACTTATATAACACTGCCGCAGCCTCACAAAAACAGCTTATAAACACTACCGCTGCTCCAAGAGAGTCACCATTGACCTTTACTAAACCGAACAACAACTAACAAATTACCACAAGTGCGTGGTCAAACAAAGATTGGATCTTTGAGCAAAACACATGCCCAACAGCTTGGTATTTTCGTCTGTGGAAGGAATTAGAACATTGAAAAAACACAACAAATCCAACTGTTTCAGACCCCAATAAACTCGATAACCATTGACGAGCAGCTTCATGAAGCATCAAACAACCATTCCTCAGGATCTGTGCATGAGCAATTAAAAAAGGTGAGATCTTTGGAAAAAAAAAGAAACATAACAAAAACTCCATTAATTTGTTTACAGAGGGCTTTGAGCATTGCTCAATGAATTCAGGTCAAAAACATGCCTGAAAGTAGCTTCATGCACCAGCCCATGGGGTCAGCCCTGGCAGCTTTCGACCGGCGCGTGAGGGTGTGTGGGGCACTGCCTAGAGATGGGATTTCAGGGGGAGGCAGATTGGCAGTGTTTGTGGTTGACTATGGTGTTGTTTTTGCAAAATCTATAATAGATTTTGTGTTCCTGAGCTGGCAGTGTCGCCCAGGAAATTTCCAGCGACTGGTCCGATTTCTGGCAGCTGCTGGCTGTTTTCTAGGGCTATAATGTTGCTGGAAATTCTTCCATGATGGTAGACATGCAGCGGATTAAGGTTTTAGGCTTCGGTTTTGATGGTGTTTGTAACAATTAGGGTTTGGGTTTCAGAATCATGCTTTGTTATTATGTTGACTAATTGGATAAAATGGAAGACTAACTTCCATGACAGGTCTCTCCCTCTATTTACAATATATGTCAAGTACAATGCCAATTGTTAGGGAGATAATTTAGGATAATTAGATTGTAAATAATTTAGTTGAAATGTTTTAGTTTATATTTAGATTGTATATATCAGAAAATTAGGCTGTAAATAATGCTGAAAATCTGGCAGCATTTAGGCGATGAAAATGTGCTAAAAATCGGGCAACTATGTAAATCTCTTCTATATATAATGAAAGCAAACCCGATAGAAAGGGCATTCAGAACAAAATTAAAATGGTAACAGAGCCCCTCTTCTGATTTCGTCATTTTGGTCTTAATCACTGGGTGCAATTCTTATCGCTGTTCTTAAAAAAAAGAAAATTTTTCTCTCGGTTTCAGCAAGTTCTTTCTTGCTTTTCGTGGGCGTTGGCCTTCTCTATGGTGTCCACTTTGGTGGTTTTTGAGTTTTGTTGGGGGCTGCTGGAATTTTTTTTCAGTTGCACACGCTGCCCTTGGTTGCGGGCTACTCATCTCGGTGTTTTTTCTCGTGGTGGCTGGGCATCTTTGTGGCTGTCGGCAGTTTTTGTGGGGCTCAGAAACTTCGATTCCTCCTGGTGTGATCGACGAAGGTGTTGTGTTTCTTCCTCTGCTGTGTTGCTTTTCACACAGGGCAGATATTTCGAGTTAGGCTTCCGTGTTTGATTTGGGCCTTCCGTGTTTGATCTGGGTTTTTTTATTTCTGCTGGGCTTTTGTAATCTGGTTATGTCTGTGGACCTCTTATTATTTGGATTTGGACCTGATTTGAGTTAGGCTTGCCATTTATTTGGTTGACTGCTTGGGCTTATTTTTTTAGTGCCTTTCATCATGTCTATTGAAAAGACTATTGTTTGATTTACTGGAAAGAATTTCCCTACGTGGGAATTCCAATTTAAAATGTTCTTGAAAGGGAATGAATTATCAAATCATATTTATAGTTCTGCTCAAGTGCCCACTGATTAAAAGGAATTTGCACAATGGGAGGTCAAGGATGCTAAGGTGATCTCTTGGCTGTTGAGGACGATTGAGTCTCACCTTGTGACCAATCTTCGCTGTTTTACTACTACTCAGGCTGTGTGGGATTATCTCCACTCTATTTACCACCAAGATCACAGTGCTCGGAACTTCCAATTGGAGTTGGAAATTAGTAATTACAGTCAAGGTAATTTACCTATAGAACAATTTTATTCTGGTTTTATTAATCTTTGAAGCGAGTATTCTGCTATTGTTCATGCTAAGGTTCCACCTACGGCACTCGCAGCTCTTCAAGAAGTTCATACTGAGAGTCAACGTAATCAGTTTTTGATGAAATTTTGACCTGAATTTGAGCCTATTCAAGCCAATTTATTGAACTGTAATTCGGTTCCATCTTTGGATATTTGTTTGGGAGATTTATTGCGTGAAGAACAACGGTTATCCACTCAGATGGGTATGACTTCTAAGAAGGTATTTTCTGAGGCTGTGAATGTAGCATATGTAGCACAAGAGAGAGCGAGGAACAAGTTGCAATGTTTCAGTTGCAAGGAGTTTGGTCATATTGCTCGCAACTGTCCTAAGAAAGTTTGTAATTACTGCAAGAAAGAAGGCCATGTCATCGATGATTGTCGAATGCGGCCTCAAAATCGCCAATCCCAAGCTTTTTGGGCTGTTGTTCAATCCTCTTCTTCCTTGTTCTTTTGCGCCACCCACTGTAAGCTCTTATTCGGATGTTCTCACAACAGAAATGGTCCAATAGATGGTTGATTCTACTTTTACGGCCTTAGGCCTGCAAAGTATGACTATTAACTCAACTTGTTGGATTGTTGATTCGGGCGCTTCTAATCATATGACTAGTAATATGATGAGTCTCCATGGTATTCGTAAGTATAGAGGCACACAAAATATTCAGATTGCTGATGGCAGTACTCTTTCGATTACTGCTGTTGGTAATTTGGGCTCTTCATTTCACAATGTTTTTGTCTCCCTTGGATTGTCTACCAATTTGATTTTTGTTGGACAATTGGTAGATAATAACTATGATGTTCATTTTTCTCGTGGTGGTTGTCTTGTGTAGGATCAGGTGTCAGGGAGGGTGATCGCAAAGGGGCCTAAAGTGGGATGTTTATTTCCTTTACAGTTTTCTATTCCTAATGTCCTTTCTCTTATTTGTACGGTTACTGCCAATAATAATGAAGTCTGGCATAAGAAATTGGGTCATCCTAATTCTGTTGTCTTGGCTCATCTTATGAAACATGGTTTTTTGGGCAATAGAGATTCCTTTTCTTCTTCTCCTATATCTTTTGATTGTGCTACTTGTCGTCTTGGTAAAAGTAAAACTTTACCTTTTCCTACACATGGTAGTCGTACTTCTAATTGCTTTGAGATTGTGCATACTGATGTTTGGGGTGTGAGTCCTGTTATTTCTCATGGTCAGTATCGTTATTTGTGATGTTTATTGATGATTATAGTTGATTTACTTGGATATATTTTCTCCACTTTAAAGCTGATGTGTTTTTAGTCTTTCAAAAATTTGTTGCGTTTGTTGAGATACAGTTCAATACTTGTATCAAAACTTTACACTCTGACTCGGGGGGGAGTACATGTCTCATTCTTTTCAGACTTTTCTTCAGCAAAAGGAGATCATTTCCCAACGTTCTTGTCTTATACCCCTAAAAAAAAATGGAGTTGCTAAGGGTAAGAATCATCATCTTTTAGATGTCATTCGTACTTTGTTGATTGATTCTTTTGTACTTTCTAAGTTCTGGGTAGAAGATTTATCTACTATTGTCTATTTGATCAATCGATTGCCTATTGCCGCTCTAAATTATGATTCTCCCTATCTCTTGAATATCAAATCTTTCATACTTTTGGGTGTGTTTGTTTTGTTCATCTACCACCTATTGAGTGCCACAAGCTTGTTGCCCAGTCTATTACGCGTGCCTTTATGGGATATTCTCCTACTCAGAAATGATTTGTTTGTTATGATGCTCATGCAAACAAATTCCGAATCTCCTGGAATGTGATTTTCTTTGAAAATCAATATTTCTTTCAGTCTCAGGTTATTTTTGATACTCCTATTACTCTTCTTCTCGCTTTTGATGATAGGTATTCTTCTATTGAGCGATTTAAACCGAGTGTGGTGTATCATCGACGTCCTCCTTCAACGCCCCTTCCAGACATTGATCCGTCATCTGATTCTGCAGTTCCTTGGTGCTCCACCCAGGTTACACATCCACCAGATAGTTATGGTTTTCCTCATACCTCGCTTACTGCCACTCTCCACACTATTTCTGTTCCTCACTCATATACCCAGGCAGCTACCCAAGCATGTTGGCAATAGACCATGCAAGAAGAAATCGAAGCTCTTCAAGATAATCACACATGGGATCTTGTGACTTGTCCCTCTGGTGCCAAACCTATTGGTTGTAAATGGGTGTACTCAGTCAAGTTTCAGTCTGATGGGTCACTGGACAGATATAAGGCCCGTCTCATGGCTTTTGGGAACCGGCTGGAGTATGGTATTGATTATGAAGAGATCTTTGCACTTGTTGCCAAAATGACTACTCTGCGGACTATCTTGGCACTTGCTGCGTCGCAGAGGTGGTCTCTCCGGGAGAGGGGTGTAAAGAATGCTTTTCTACATGGGGATTTGAAGGAAGAAATCTACATGTCTCCACCTCCCGGCATGTTTGCTACACCTTCCTTGGTGGTTTGTTGGCTACACCGATCCTTGTATGGACTGAAACAGACTTCACGTGCACGGTTTGATAAATTTCGCTCTACCCTGCTTGCTTTTCATTTTACTCAAGAGTTAGTTTGATTCCTCTCTTTTTCTTCGCAATACTTCTGGAGGAATTGTATTGCTTCTGATATATGTTGATGACATTGTGATTATTGGCTCTGATATTGAGTTAATTAAGCATTTACAATAGCATCTCAAGGCCTCTTTTCACATGAAAGATCTTGGTTCCCTGCAGTACTTTTTTGGCTTTGAGGTGCAGGAAGTGATTTCATTGGCTGGTTTCCAATTGGGTAATTGTGTTCTTACTCCTTTGGAGGTAAATCTTAAGCTTCGTTAGGAGGAAGGCGAGCTTCTATCAGATCCATCCTTGTATCGGCAGCTTGTTGGGAGTTTGAACTACTTAACAATTACTCGTCCTGATATTTCTTTTGCTGTGCAACAAGTCAATCAATTTATGCAGGCTTCTCAACATCTACATTAGCCGCTGTCTGCCGCATTATCCGATATCTGAAGGGCACCTCTACACGTGGGTTGTTCTTTCCTAAGGAATCTTCCTTACAGTTGGTGGGGTATAGTGATGCTGATTGGGTCGAATGTGCGGATAATTGTCGCTCTTTTACTGGCTAGTGCATGTTCTTAGGCAATGCACTCATTTCTTGGAAGAGTAAGAAGCAAGATAGAGTTTCCAAGTCCTCCACTGAGTCCGAGTATCATGCTATGTCTTCCGCATGCTCTGAGATCACATGGCTTTGTGGTTTATTGGGTGAACTTGGTTTTTTCTCAGCTTCATTCTACTCTTGTTCATGCTGATAATACCATTGCTATTCAAATCGCTGCTTATCCCGTCTACCATGAGCGTACGAAACATATCGAAGTCGATTGCCATTCCATACGTGAATCCTTTGACAAAAAAGTGATTAGTCTTCCTCACATTTCCACCGAATGTCAAACTGCAGACATATTCAATAAAGCTCTTTTTCGGCACTAGCATAAGTTCTTGGTTGACAATTTATGCTTCTTGATCTACCAGCATCAATTTGAGGAGGGATATTACGAAGATAATTTAGGATAATTAGGCTGTAAATAATTTAGTTGAAATATTTTAGTTTATATTTAGATTGTATATAGCATAAAATTAGGCTGTAAATCTGGCAGCATTTAGGCGCTGAAAATGTGCTGAAAATCAGACAACAACTATGTAAATCTCTTCTACATATAATGAAAGCAAACCCGATAGCAAGGGCATTCTGACCAAAATTAACACCAATGACCATAATACCCTTACTATACTTACTAACATCACTCTTGACACGATAATAACGCTAAATGACTAAATAATCATTAACAATCAAGAAAAAAAAAAAAAAATTTATGTGCCTGTTGAAATTAGGGGCTAGAGAGTTCATTTCCAGTGACAAGTTGCCATCAGCGTCGTGTCTATGCCATAGAATGACCAAGTAATTTCTGATTTTCATGAAGCTGTAGAATTTCCAGGAAAAATGGCATCCTTTACTTTTTCTGGAGTTGCCCTGTTTTGATGACAGTTTCTATGTTTTTTTTATCCCTATTTTCTCATGCTTGTTGCACTGCATAAGAAATTTACCATTTCTCCATGAAAAAGCTTGTTTGTTTGGATTATCCAAGAGATGATGTGAAGTTTAATGACTGTAGTACTCCATGCTTATCGACAAATAATGCAGAATACAATGATCAGCAGTATTGTGCTGGTGACAAATCTGCCCCGCAAAAGAATTGTTAAGTGGTTTGAGGACAAACGTGCTGAAGATTGTGTTCCTGATCATCGCCTTCCTTACCTACTGTCTGCTTCTGAAACTGTTTCTGCCCAAGAAAACCATCTGTAGATGAACTTTAATCTGATTTAGTTGATGTCTTGTACATGTCCCATCGTGTTATTTATTTTCTGTTAGCCTAGCTATTTCTCAACATTCTTTTGCTTTTAATAATACTTGATATAGGGAGAAAATAATTTTAATTTTTTTTTCCAAGTAAAATCTTTGGTTTGAATTAAAAAATATTTTAATTTTACGCATCAAATTTTGAATTTGTATCCTGACACTCAATATTAATAAAAAATTCTTATATTCATTTTATTATTTTCTGCACAAAGGGGAAAGAAAGAGAAAACAACAATCAAGAGCCAAGTGGTTGAGCCATCCTTGATTGATCCTACTAATGAAAGAGACCACCAGAAAGCAGAGTAAATATTCTGAATGACGTTTGAACTGTGAGAGACCGATCTTGGGTTTTATAGAAAGGTAATTAATAGTTTTTGTAGATTTAAAAAAATTTTAAAACTTTTAAAAAAAGATATAAATATCTATTGATGCTATAAAAAAATATAAATATCTTATTGGCCGAGCGTTCAACTGATGCACGGAAACTGTGTATGCATCCAGACTTTGTCCTGATCAGGGAGGACTAGGAGGAAGACGTAGGTTTGGTGCTGTATCAGGGAGTTCAAAGGGCTTGTTGATGCCTGGAGTTCCTATGTAATGAAAATAAATTAAAATAAAAAATAAAATAAAATAAAATCAATCAATTAATAAATAAAGTGCATAAAGTATGAAATAGAATAATTATTGAAATCTTATTCTATCAAATCCATTTAAAAACTTAATCTTAGATTAAAAGAAAGATAAATATTTTACTGAAAAATATTTTGATTAAGTTTTGATTTTTTATTTTCCTTAATTTTGCAACCTCAATAAAACTCGAGGGAAAATAAATGCATACCTACATCCAGATTAACATGTTAAAGGAGTGACCCATGTAACTATTTATAACTCATTCATCACCTACCCAATTAAATATTTGTTGACGCATTTAATTTCAAAGCATGTGAGAGATTACCATCGTCACATCTTAATAATATAATTATCTACCAGCATAATTATGTACATATATAAATTAAACTAATTATTTAATTATGTATATGCATATTAATTGATTTGAGTGATCCGATTAAATTAATTTTGTACATAAATAATTAAACAATTATGTTAGACCAATCTATCATATTTACATAATTTATATCCATAGATATTCAAATTATACTATAGACTAAGTAATTAATTGCATAATTACTTAATAAGTGTGACAATTACGTATCATAATTACATGCATACATACATAATTACGTCAACCAAACAAATTATATGATTACTTAGATACATATTAATCAAATTATGTCCATATATAATTGCATAATTATATAAATTCAAAATGAACTGTACATTATAATGTTTTATATACATAGTTTTTCAAATTATAACTTTAATTATTAAAATAATTACTTAATTTCATAGTTTAGTTTCAAAAGAGAGTTTCTATCATAATTTTCTACATATCCAAATAAAACTATTAACAATCGTAACTATATAATTACATATGTAGACATCTGAACTATAAATCAAGTTATATAATTATGCAATTACATAATCATTCAAACCTAGTTATTCATAATAATGTAATTATATACGTAATATTGGAACATAATAGTCTTTTGCGGTGATTATTTTGTCTTATAACAGCGATTATAATTACCGCAAACAATTGCATAATCGTTACTAGAGTCCGGGTCGGCATAGATTCTAGTGGCATGTCTATAAATGTTCAAATTGTAGTATTGACTGAGTAATCATAGTATATTTTCATTAAGTAAATTATTGTTCTAAGTTGACTATATTGAAAATTTGAATGGATTAATGGATTCAGCAGAAATATTCATTTTCACTTTTTCAGTTTTTTGTTTGAATGGGTACATATTTATGACCTTTACAAATTATATTAGTTATTAATGTGTAACACATTCACTATGTGTGTATGTGCATGCATGTATGTAAATTATAATAAAGTTTTTGTCAACTATAATATTTGAATCTTTAATGTTTAGAAACACTCTCAATTTATGATTAGGCTTTTAATGTTAGAAATGGCTCAAATTTATGAGTAGGATTAATATTCTAGATATAAGATTTGCAACCTTAGAATTGATGTAGGTTCGACCTCAAAGAGTTACAAATAAGTGTACAATCTATCTTGTAAAGGACCTTCAACATGTTCAACTCAATTCATGCAATGAGACAAACAAATATCACTTTGGTCTCCTCATTGCGTTATCCTTTTATTTCTATCTCTTTTTGTCTCTGCTTCCCCAACTCTTGTCTTTTTCTTTCCCTCTCATTAGCTTTTGTAGTCTAGTTTCAGTCACATTCCTCATTTTCTTTCCTCTTTTTTATTTTATTTTTTATTTTTACAATTTCAACGATTTCTATAACTCATGCATTATCCGCATCCTTGCACCTCTAATGGTGATTGGCAGAATAAGTCCATTCACCACCAATCCACAAGTTGCTTCCAGAATTTAACTAAAAAATTTGAATTGACCCCAACCTCAACCACCTATAGAGAAGCAAAAATAAATGGTTTTGAGGACTCAGGGTGTACTCTGAGGGATCATTTCGATACCTAAGTTAATAAATTTGGAAGGATTGTATGATTGCAACAGTAAAAGTATGGATGAGAATGAGATGCCTTACCTTTCTTACAGGATCTTTTTTATAGGCATTTGAGGTATATCCTCATTTAATTCTCCATTAGTGTAAAATTATTAGGATTGTGGGGGTTATGGTTTGACTACGGACAAGTATTAGAGATGATCATATCCTTGCCTCTAATTATTGGTTTCCAATAATTTTTTTTTGACCCTTGATGTTGGTTCTTTCTTTTTTTTTGTTTATTAAAAGTCAATGCTAAAGTTATTTTAGGTTATATCAGTTGTATCACCCCTCTCAAGCCTTAGGCTTACTTTCTTTGGCTCTAGTCGGTACTCTTTATCTAAGTCATTCCTCATAATTAATTTGACTTCGCTTGGGGTAATAAAATTCAAGAAAATCTTCTTTGTAGAAGAGACTCAATTCGAATAGAAGACATATGCTCCGAGCCATTTAAAGAGCTCTGAACCAATTCATCATGAAACGGCTCATTTGAGCCAAAATTCCAAGATCTAAGCGAAATGTGAGTGCCTTGAGCCGATTCTTGCTAGAAGCAGCTTAATCTAAGTCGATTTTTCTAGAAGCAACTCAATTCGAGCGAAAACATTAGCATTCGAGCTTGTATTGCCGGAGGTGGCTCAATCTGAGCCAAATGCGAATGCCCCGAGCTAGTTCTCATTGAAAGCATCTTAATCTAAGCCGAATCATGCATGCTCGAGCCGATATCGCTGGAGGCGGTTCAACCCGAGCCGATCTTCGCTGGAAGCGGCTTAATCTGAGCTAATTTGGCTCTATCTGAGCCAATCTTTGTTGGAAATGGCTTAATCTGAGTTGATTTTTCTAGATGTGGCTTAATTCGAGACGAACTGTGAACATTCAAACTGGTTTGACAAACATGACTAAAACTTTATTATTTTTTACTCCTTTGTGAATGGCGTAAATTATCAATATGTATCACTTTGATCAAGTAACAATCTTATTTTTGTTGAGTACGAAAGTAATTTGGCCAAACCGTGCTTAGCTAGGCAGCTGAGCACTTTTTGCTGCACAACTCTTGGCTGGGCAGTCATGTACTTTCACTAAGCAGCTCTTTGGCTGAGTAGCCATGCACTTCTGCCTGAGCAACACTTTGACTAAGCAACCATGCACTTTTTCTAAGCAGCACTTTGGTTAAACAACTATGCACTCTTGTATAAGATAGAGGAAGTTCCCATTGAGGTAGAGATCCCTCCACTTTTAATATTAAAAGACTTAGAGCAAGATAATGAGGAATGGGTGCAGATATGGTATGATCAGTCGAATTTAAATTGAGGAAAAGAGACTGGCAGCCTTGTCACATAGGCAACTTTATTAAAAGAGAATTATTAAAGCCTAAAATAAGAAAGTTCACCAAGATAGTTTCGAGAGGGAGACTTGATTCGTAGAAAAATTATGCCAGTCCACACTAATTCAAATGGAAAGTCGAATCCTAATTATGAAGGGCCATGTGCCGTAAAGAATACCTTTTCTAGAGTAGCACTATTACTTGATATGGAAGATATGCCTAATCTTTTTAATTCAAATGGTGTAAGGAAATATTATGTTTGATGTATCTTGTTCAAGTTTGCAAAGTGAATAAAAGCTTGTTTTCATTCAATTTATGTGCTTGAAAGAATATGTTTTAGGTATAACTACTAATACTTGGACTAAAGGCCATCATTTGGCCAACTAATAAATTTCAAATAACCTCAAAAAATTGAGTTTCCACTTGTTGGTCCATTGAACCTAAGCATGTCAATTTCCTTTTAGTCACTTATCTAAATAAGATGGGGTTTGGGTTCCCCAGTAAATGGCAAGTCAATTGAGATAATGACTACTACAAATAGACCATTTTCAACTATCAAATTTTAAAAGAACATTATCTTTCATTAAGCCTAATTAAGCCAATACATATGTTCCATGATAACCTATCAAAGGATCACATGGATCACACCCAACACAGGGGTAGTTTTAAGGGTTTTAGTGGAAAAGAGAGGGAAACAATGAAAAGAGAATGAAGAGTCAAAAAATAAAGACAATGAAAATGAAAAGAAAAATGATGATTGAGAAATATCAAAAAGAAAATTAATGTAAGCTTGCTCATATTGTGAAAGAGCAAAAGAAGGGAAGTGCTAAGGGGCAAGTTGAGAAAAGAGAATTTTGCAAATCCCCTCAAAGGTGACCACTTGACAAATTTGAAACCCTCATAAATGTGAACTTCGAGTCTTATAATCCTATTCTTCTTTGGCCTATTAACATTAGCCTATGTTATGGTCCTAATAGAAGTCTTGAACATATTGGTCCATTAGCATTTATCTTAATTGAATTGTCAAAATAGGACACTGAGACGTGAACCATGTAATGACCTTATTCTAGAGTGGGTACGTAGGAATTTCTGACCACAACTTTGGTCAATTCCACTAAAAATACATCAGAGTAAGTATTTGGTTCAGTTAGGGCAAGGGTATCAATGTGGTTTTGAGCCTTGTTTCCATCCTTCTGTAACCTAAAAACCAATCCTACATTTCATCCATGTCATAAAGACCACCTTAAGGTCCAAGTTCATCTATGATGCTTAGAAATTCCAATCAAGGACACAAGTTAATGAAATTAGGCAAAATATCACCAAGCAAATTAGGACATGATACTTGAATGATGTTAGGATAAACAATAGGTCCGTGGTGGTGCTCCTCTGATACCTAATTAGATATTGAAAATCAAAATTGGCAATATTGTCATCAATGCCAACTTTTGACAAAAACCATGAAATAGAATTGAAAGGAACCAAGGAATTCAAAAAAGAAGAGAAAATAAAAAGAAAAGAAAAAGGGAAAAAGAAAAGAAAAGAAAAACTAAGTTGAAAACTCAAAAGGGTGGCTCGGTAACTCAAAGGCAGCAATAAGGATAAGATAAATTCCCAAAACTAAAGCTTTTACAATGCATCTTAAGTTTGGGGAAAGGTTACATCTCTCTTACAAGAGGGATTAGGTAAAAGGACACAAGTTTGATGATGTAATTTAACTTGTAAAATGATTACTTAGTTTTGTAAAAAAAAAAATGTCTTTGTCATATCATGCTTTTGAAAATATGATGGTTTGAGAATTCCTTAATTCATCTAAGAAGATTGACATTTATACGCTTTGCAAACCAATGATGGGCAAGAGGAAAAGTGAAAATAGATATTACTAGATTCCCATTGTGACGTCCCGATTTTTGTACAAATTTTTTTTTTTCAATAATAAATAAATAATCATACGTCATCCATAACATTCACAAATCGGCCACGTCAACAATCCTACTATCATTCGTACGACCCAACCCACATTGGGTACCAAGTAAAAAGTTATTCTATTTACAACCTAACAGCGGAAGACAGTATATACATATCAGTTAGAATAGAATACCCAGAGTATCAACATACATGCAAATATTCACACTACCTTCCTATAGAAAAAAAAAACAACTCAAACTCTAGGGGAATTACATCTCCCCTAGTCCAAAAACTCACCTTGTGTATCAGGGTCTTAGCTCCCTACTATCACGGAGCTCTATCACCCGGTCGATCTCTATTCCCTGAAAAATTTAGATAAATTGGGTGAGACACTTCCCAGTAAGAAGTAATAAATTATTTACAGTGTGTGACCATATGAGTTCAATTATAATACCCTTTACTTTTCAAATCATCGTTTCATTTGAGAAAATACACTGATATACACATTTTCATAATCATATAGATATATAACACAAGCTTTTATAAGCTTTAAAAATCATTTCTCAAAATCAATCATTCTAACACATTTTTACCTACAAAGTTCCTGAGAATAAGGAAGATTACCTGCCCATACAGGTAGCTTCCCTCTGCCCTAACACGTTATGCAACCAGGTATGACCACATCTGATACCTATCAGGGCACTCACCTTACTCAGTAAGCCCTCAGGCGAAGAGTTTCACTTCGCCTTAATTATATATGTCATTAACTCACACAGTTCATTTCTCATATTTAACATTCTTTATTTCTCAATTTCCATTCTTTCTTTCATTTCTCATTTTAGCCAATGTTATCATTATTTTACTTTTGGTTTCTATTTTACTTTCCGGCTCATGAGTATCCTCGATATCAAATACCAATATCACGTCTGTAACTCATGGTCAACCTGAGGATCTTTCTATCCACACCATGCTTCCCCCCATGGTCAAGGTTGTGTGGCACAATGACTGGATCTAACCGTTGTTGACTGACCTAGTTAGATCAAATATCATATCACATATCGCGTTTTAGTACGAGTGATTGGCCTATAACCCTGATCCGAACTCAAGGGGCCCAACAACCCTACAAAATGGCACAGTCGACTGTCACGCCATACACTCCAAGAGTCCGTGTGGTTGCACTAACACCACTAGCAACGGTACCATGCTCAATATCATAACCATCCAACAGGGTTTACTCCCACATACCCGCAATCATTATGCAGTATTGGCATTTTATCATTCATATTTCACGTATTTCCACATTTCTCATTTTTATATTGCAGAATTAACATTGCAATATTTTCATTTCACATATTCACATTTCAATATTAGTATTCTCAACACATTTCATTATTTAAATGATATTTTCTTAGTTCATAATTCATCTCATCTCATACTATCATATACATATCTTATTTCACAATTACTCAATATTTCTCAAAACACATTTCCATATTTCACCTTTCTTCATTTTCTCAGAGAATACATTTCTTACACATTTCACTTTCATTATTTTCCCACATTTCAATTCTCATATTAAAACACATTTCAGTATCACATATTTCACAGGGTAAATCATCTAACTCAGTTTAAACATTTCTTAATGTATATCATATGCCACACAAATTTCATCTGATATTTATATCATAATAAATTTCAGGTAAAATAACATATGTCATTTTCACATATTTCTCAACCCACAATTTTCATAAAAAGACTGTTATAATTTATTCCTCTTACCTAACTTACCGAGAGTCTCGCTAGAATCCCAAATCTTACGCCCTTGGCGCCCGAAATTCAACTCCTACAATTTGTATTTTCCCCAGGTTAATTAATTTATTTCTCCAAAATAATACTCATCTATCCTTCGCTAGGCTCTATATACCTCAAATTAATATTTAAACTATTATTTAATACCCCCACTTAATTTTCTGAATTTTACTTATAGGTCCCAAAATTACACCCGCGACTCTCACCCAGGCCCTAAATTCCAAAAATCCTACTTCAACTCCAGATGCTCAATATTTTGGCATTTCTAAATTAATGCTAATTAATTAAAAATAAGCCCTTTAATAACCCCCGTATCCTAAATTTGGGGTTTTGGTCCGACACCCCCACAAGAATTCTGTTCCGCTAGACTTGTGAAGAATTATCCCTAGATTCTCGTGGTGGTGTCCGTTCGTTAATTGGACTTATAATTTGCAAGAAATTAAAGAAAAAAAATGAGAAATTGGCTTACCCTAGGGGATACGCCTACGCCGCTCCTATCACCGATCTGCTCTGGTAGAAATGACGGTAGCGGAGAATGGAGTCTAGCAGTATCTTCGGATTTTCAATCGGACAAAAATTCGTCACGAAATCGAGGAGAGAGAGAGAGAGAGAGAGAGAGAGAGAGAGAGAGAGAGAGAGAGAGAGAGAGAGAGAGAGAGAGAGAGAGAGAGAGAGAGAGAGAAAGTTCAGAGCTGCATAAGAAGAGAAAAGAAAAGAAGAAGAAGAAGAAGAAGAAGAAGAAGAAGAAGAAGAAGAAAAGGTCGGGGGGGGGGGGCTCCTGAAGCTTCTAGTATAATAATAATAATAATAATAATAATAATAATAATAATAATAATATATTTAATTAGTAGTAATAATAATATATTTTATTAATAAATATAAAAATAAACTTTAATTAATTTTTTTTCTTTTTTTATTCGATTAATTAATTAATTATTTTTTTATTTTTTTTATTCTTTTAGGAATCACTCTACTAATCTTCTATAACCCTTTTTAGGGTTATTACATTCTCCCCTCCTTATAAAAATTTCATCCTCGAAATTTGTCATTCCCCTATTTCCTTTCCTTAGCAAAAACACTTCCAATTTTTATTAATTACCCTCACTTATGGCGGAGGAATACCGTGGTTACAATGAGGGTTCTAGGAGATTACAACTATTCAAAATTCTCCCAAAACCATTCACATTTCAAAACTAAAAACCCTATCTTTCCTATGTTACAGTATACAAATAAAAACTACACATTATTATTCTCTTTACTCTGACTGACTCAACTCTAAACTCCACTGAATAAGTGCGAATATCTCTGGCGCATCTGATCCTCTAGTTCCCAGGAAGCCTCCTCAATGGCATGGTTGCGCCACAGAACTTTTACCAGTGGAATCTTCTTCGTGCATAGCTCCTGTTCCTTCCAGTCAAGAATCTGCACTGGCACTTCCTCATAAGCTAAAGTATCACCCAACTCCAGTGCTTCATATCTGATCACATGGGAGGAGTCTGGGATGTATTTTCTCAGCATAGAAACGTGGAATATGTCATGGATCCTAGAAAGGACCGGTGGTGATGTCAAACGATAGGCAACTAGACCCACTTTCTCAAGAATCTTGAATGGTCCAATATGCCTAGGGCTCAGTTTACCCTTCCTCTCGAACCTCATAACACCTTTCAGCGGTGCCACCTTCAAGAATACGTGATCTCCTATGTCAAACTCCAATTCTCGCCGACGAGTATCAGCATAACTCTTCTGCCGACTCTGTGCTATCCTGATCCTGTCTCTGATGAGTCTGACTTTATTTTGAGTCTGTTGTATCAACTATGACCCCAATAAATGTCTCTCTCCAACCTCATCCCAGTACAACGGAGATCGACACCTCTTGCCATAAAGCGCCTTATACGGTGCCATCCCAATGCTGGTCTAGTAGCTGTTGTTATACGCAAACTCAACCAGTGGAAAATACTACATCCAACGACCTCCAAAGTCCAGCACATATGCTCACAGCATATCCTCCAGAATTTGTATCGTCCTCTCTATCTATCCATCTTTCTGAGGATGAAAAGTTGTGCTAAACGACAACTGAGAACCCATGGCCCCTTGCAGACTCTTCCAAAAACAAGATGTGAACAATGGGTCTTTATCTGAAACTATGGACATTGGGACGCCGTGGAGCCTAACTATCTCCTGAATGTATAACTCAGCCAATATGTCCATGGAGTAGCTAACTCTGATCGACGAAAAGTGGACAGTCTTCGTCAGTCGATCCACCATTACCCAGATAGCATCCTGTCCATTCAATGTCGGCAGCAATCCTGAAATGAAATCCATCGCTATATGCTCCCATTTCCACTCAAAAATGTGAAGTGGCTGCAATGATCCCGCCGATCTCTGATGCTCAGCCTTCACTTGCTGGCATGTCAAACACTAATCCACAAATTGAGCTATCTCCCTTTTCATGTTGCTCCACCAGAAGGACTCTTGAAGATCCCTGTACATTTTAGTACTACCTGGATGTACAGTATATAAGGACCGATGTGCTTCCTCCAGAATGACCCTCTTGATCTCAAGAGCGGAAGGAACGCATAACCTAGTACGAAACCTCAAGGCTCCATCATTTGAAATGCTGAACTCAGTTTCCTGACCATCCTATACTTTTCCTATAAGCTCTACTAGTTCTACGTCATTCCTCTGGGCTGCTTTAATCCTCTCCTATAGAGTCGGTTGCAAAACCAAGTCAGTAATGAATGCCTGGTGATCACCCTCTACCAGCTCCACAACAAGCCTCTACAGATCCATCTGGATCAGATGCTGAATTTCCACTGTAGATACAGATGAATCCACTGATTTCCGGCTCAAAGCATCAGCGACTACATTAGCCTTTCCTAGGTCGTAGCTGATAGTGCAGTCGTAATCCTTTATTAGCTCCAGTCATCTCCTCTGCCTCATATTCAATTCCTTCTGCGTGAATAAATATTTTAAACTTTTATGGTCAGTAAATATCTCACACCTACCCCCATATAGATGGTGCCTCCAAATCTTCAGCGCGTAAACAACCGCCGCCAACTCCAAGTCATAGGTAGGGTAGTTTTTCTCATATTCTTTCAACTATTGTGATGCATAGGCTATCACTCTCCCTCGCTGCATCAATATGCATCCGAGCCCTTTATGGGACGCATCACTATAAATTATGAACCCCTCTTCTCCTGAAGGAATCGTCAACACAGGCGCAGTGATGAGTCGCTGCTTCAATTCCTGGAAGCTCTGTTCACATTCATCAGACCACTCAAACTTCACTCCTTTCCTGGTCAATCGAGTAAGTGGGCCTAACAATCTAGAAAAGCCTTTAACAAACTTGCTGTAGTACCCAGCCAATCCCAGGAAACTCCTGATCTCATACACGTTCTTTGGTCGTACCCAGCCTACTCCCGCCTCAATCTTACTCGGATCAACAAAAATACCATCCTCGGATATAACGTGTCCAAGGAAGGTAACTTGTTCCAACCAAAACTCACACTTCTTGAGCTTCGCATAAAGCTTCTTCTCTCGTAATACCTAAAGGACTATACTCAAATGCTCCTTAAGCTCCTTTGGGCTCTTCGAATACACCAATATATCATCAATAAATACCACCACAAATTGATCCAAATATTGGTGAAAAACCATGTTCATCAACTCCATAAACACTGCAGGAGCATTCGTCAACCCAAACGGCATAACTAGAAATTCATAGTGACCATACCGTGTTCTGAATGCCGTCTTCGAAACATGTTCCGCCCTGACTTTTACCTGATGGTATCCGGAGCATAAATCTATCTTCAAAAAGATCTGTGTCCCCTGTAACTGATCAAACAAATCATCGATACGCAGGAGCGGGTATTTATTCTTGATAGTTACTTTATTTATTTCTCGATAGTCGATGCACAACCTGTAACGACCCGAATTTAAAATGGAAATTTGAGTAATAAGAGAGGAGGGAAATAGAAACAGAAACAGAAACAAAAAGAGGCCATAGACTTCGTTGACGACATTGCATTTTGGAAGGAAAAGAAAAGGGAATGGAAACAAAATAAAATAAAGGAGGAAGCTGCCTAGCTTCGTCAACCAACGTAGGGATTCGTCGACGAAGGCTTAAGAGAATTCGTTAACGAACACAGGGCTTCGTCGACGAGAAAATGCCGAGAGGGGTTTCTGAGCTAACTGAATTTCGTCGACGAGGAGTGGATTTCGTCGATGAAATTTGTAAAGAACTCGTCGATGAAGGTCGAGCTCGTCGACGAGTTCAACTGTATATATATAGATATGAAAAATCTGATTTTTATTCATATTCACGCTCCTCTCTCTCTCCTCTCTCTCTCTCTCTCTCCCCTTCGGCTCTCTCACTCTCTCTCTTTGATTTTGGGCTGGTTTTACGCCGGATCGAAGATCTGAGGCTACCATGATGCTCCTGGCGAAGTTCCCTATAAGTTTGCCAGAGCAGATTGTTAGGGAAATGAAGTTGGAAATCATCCCAAAGTTGAGGTAAGGCTTTTTAAGCCGAATTAGACTTTGAGGTAGTTATAGAAATTGATGTACGCATGAAAATACGGATGTTTAATACTGGGAATTTTGAGTTTCAGGGTATTGAATAGGAAATCCTACGGGGGTCAGGTTGGGAATTTGAGGGGCTTTCTCAGTAGCCAGGTAAGGGAATAAACTAAAGCAATAATTTTTCATGCATATTATTATTAATTATGAGCACATTTACTTTCAGAAAAGCCTATGCTATCTTTGTATATTACATATGAAATGTATGATTGGAAAATATTGTTATTGTGATGCAAATGTATATGTATGTATAAGATGCCAGAAATGATGATTTTAAAATATGAAGTAAGACTTAACAGCATATGTGTGGCATGAACATTATTTTTATGTGAAGCGAATCATGATATGAATAATTTTACGAGCAAAGCATATTTTCAGGTATTTTGAAAAGATGAATTATGTTATACTGAGTTTGATGAATATATGATAAATGAGTTATTTCAGAATATAAATACTTAAAGCGATTTTGGCGCGAGGCCACATGTATGTTATCGGCACGAGGCCATATTTATATTTTGGCGCGAGGCCACACTTATATTACCGGCGCGAGACCGTATTTATTATGTTATCGGCTCGAAACCGTATTTACTATGATTTTGGCACGAGGCCATATGCATGATTTAGGCGCGAGGCCGTATTTATGTTTTCAGCACGAGGCCGTGATGATGTTATGTATGATCATGTACTATATGTTAGTACAACCTGGATGTTAGTTTAGTTCAGACCAAGAGCTCGGTACCGTAGTTATGGGTAGATTTTGGCACGAGGCCGTATTAGTGCTAACCATTCCACAAGGGGATGGGAGATGGATAGTCGATGTGGCTTTCAGTAGAGTGTGGACGTCCACCTGGTAGTTCGAACTAGGGTGTGGCGAGCCCATCGTACTTACAGACATATTTGATTTGGCAGTGGTCGGCCAGCCATTGTCGGGTCCCGCCTTCGGGCTGCACAACCCGTCATGGGGGGTAATACATGACATTAGCTAGTTATTCATCCTGGGTTGATTTTCAGTATTATGAGTTACAATAGATGTTTATGTATATTATGATTTATTAATAAATATGAAAGTACATGATTATTCAGTATGATATGATGAACGTTTTCCGATATATGAGATGTATTGTATATGTAAAATGCATTAAATGTTCATGTTGCCACACAACTGTATTTAGTTTATTTTCCCTTACTAAGAAGTGTCTCACCCCCAACATTAACATATTTTCAGGAAACCCAGAGAGACTGGCGGGTCAGGGCCGCCGTTGAGTGATTGGTGCTTCCCTACTAGAAGGGTAAGCATCGAACTAGGACTAGGAGATTTTTGTTATATGGTCCTAGTGATGTTTTTTGACTTTTGGAGATTGTACATATAAACAGTATATTGATGTTAATAGTAAGTTCTGGTATTATGTTTTATGATTGGATGTTTGAGATTTTTATATTTACTGCTGCTAGGTTTTCCGCTGTGTTTGACAGGTGTCTCTGTTACCCACGGGTTCGGGTTGACCATTTATTTATTATGTTGTATTTTATTGAGGATCGTTATGTTTATAAATTGAGGGACGTTACACAACCTCATCGAGCCATCCTTCTTCCTCACAAACAAAATTGGTGCTCCCCAAGGTGACACACTGGGTCAAATAAACCCCTTATCTAATAGTTATTGCAACTGCTCTTTCATTTCTTTCAGCTCTGCCGGTGTCATTCTATATGGCGCCTTCGAAATCGGCGCTGTCCCTAGAACTAGATCAATGACGAACTCTACCTCACAATCAGGAGGTAGTCCCGGCAAATCCTCAGGGAATACATCAGGAAAATCCCTCACCACTAGGATATCCTCCACCCTTAGCTCCCCTTCTAATACTGCCTTCACACAGGCTAAATATACCTAACAGCCTTTTGATAGCAACCTACGTGCCTGAATAGCAGATAGTAACTGAGGTGAGGTGCGCACACGTGATCCCATGAATCTGTACTCCTGTCCCTTTGGAGGTCTGAATACTACCACTGTTTGATGGCAATCAATGCTAGCATAGTGGGCAGTTAGCCAATCCATACCGAAAATTATCTCAAACACATGCATGTCTAAAACCACCAGATTAGCTAACAAAGACCTCCCCTGAATATCCACTAAACAGTCCTTGAGTACCTTTCTACATACCCTTATAGCCCCAGTCGGCGTAGCAATAGACAAACTAATTTCTAACTGTTGAAACTCAAACCCACACAATTTAACATAATCCCGAGCGATAAACGAATGTGTCGCCCCATAATCAAACAAAACAGTAGCTTTAAATGACAGTATTGAAACCGTACTTGTCACCACATCTCCCACTGCCTCAACATCTCCCGGCGTCAGTGCATAAACTCACGCAGGCGCAGTATTCCTCTGTTGTTCACCTCGAGGTGCCTGATAGCCTCCTCTGTATGGTCAAGGAGCAGCCGCTACCGCTGGTGGTGCCTGGCAATTTCTTGCGATATACCCAGGCTAGTGGCACTGATAACAAACAACCTCTCTCGCTCGGCACTCTCTTAGGTGCCTCCTCAAACATCTGGGACAAGGAGGGGGCATCTGTCTACCCTGTACTGCTCTATCTCCTCCTCCCTATCGTCGTTCCCCCCTGGTATCATATTTCCTCCACGACCCTCGACTCCTTCCTAAAAATCAGAAGGCGCAGGCCTCTTCCTCTAGCTCTGGGCTGCTGCGCCTCTCTGTATGCTACTCTCAATCACCGTAGCTCTGTCCATTATCTCTGAGAAGGTCTGAGCTCGGAAACCTACCACCTGCTCATACAGGTTCTGCCTCAAGCCCTCCTCAAACTTCCTCGCCTTCCTCTCCTCATTTGGCACCATATACGAGGCGAATCGGGACAGCTTAACAAACCTCGCTGCATACTGTTGCACCGTCATAGACTTCTTTGTCAGATACAAAAACTCTTATGCCTTTGCGCTCCTGACCATAGCGGGAAAGTATCGCTCGAAGAAAATCTCCCTAAAGCGACTCCATGTCATCACTATAGGATCCGGCCTCTGCTCCTCCAGTATTCTCACTGACCTCCACCAGCGCTTTGCCTCTCCAGTCAATTTAAAGGTAGCAAATAATACCTTCTGCTCATCTGTACATGAGAGGACTGTCAGTATGTCCTTTATGTCCTGAACCCAGTTCTCTGCTACCAATGGGTCCGCTCCTCCAGCAAAAGATGGGGGTCGCATACGCATGAACTACTCGATCGTGCAACTCCGCTCCCCCGAGTTCCTAGCCATCTCAACCATTACCTGCTAAGTGACGCTACGCAATACTGCGTCAGGGTCTGCATCACCCACACTAGAAGGTCCGACTCCATCACCTCCCGCATTCGTTTTACTATTCCCCGAATCCATCCTGCAAAGGAAACAACTAATCTCAACATACAATCACCATCTTACAACCCATACACTACAATAACTCATAAATTATTCTTTTATCAACACCTTAATCCCCATTTAAGATTCAATCCTACCACTTAGAGACAAGACCCAGCGGTAGTATCCATGGTTTTTCTAAAATCGTCACTCTAGGAAAAACAAAGAAACAACCTCGGTACTCCTATCTCTAGGCCGCAAGATAGAATCCTAAATTATCACCTTATCCTCTAACAATCACTAACTCACATTGCAATCTACCTATCACCTATTTTCCTCAAAATCTACTCCTATACTCTGGTATTGTATTCCGTTGTCAACTAAAGTCTACAGAACCTAACAACTTAGGCTCTGATACCAAACCGTGATGCCCCGATTTTCGTACAATTTTTTTTCAATAATAAATAAATAATCACACGTCATCCATAACATTCACAAATTGGCCACGTTAACAATCCTACTATCATTCGTACAACCCGACCCGCATTGGGTATCGAGTAAAAAATTATTTTATTATACAACCTAACAACGAAAGATAGTATATACATATTAGTCAGAATACAATACCCAGAGTATCAACATACATGCAAATATTCACACTACCTTCCCATAAAAAAAAAAACAACTCAACTCTAGGGGAATTACATCTCCCCTAGTCCAAAAACTCACCCTGTGTATCAGGGTCTTCGCTCCCTACTATCATGGAGCTCTATCACCCGGTCAGTCTTTGTTCCCTAAAAAATTTAGAATAATTGGGTGAGATACATTTCAGTAAGAAGGAATAAATTATTTACAGTGTATGGCCTTATGAGTTCAATTATAATACCCTTTACTTTTCAAATCATCGTTTCATTTGAGAAAATACATTGATATACACATTCTCATAATCATATAGATATATAACACAAGCTTTTATAAACTTTAAAAATCATTTCTCAAAATCAATCATTCCAACACATTTTTACCTACGAAATTCTTGAGAATAGGGAAGATTACCTGCCCATACAGGTAGCTTCCCTCTGCCCTAACACGTTATGCAATCAAGTATGGCCACATCTGATACCTATCAGGGCACTCACCTTACTCAGTAAGCCCTTAGGCAGAGAGTTTCACTTCGCCTTAATTATATATGTCATTAACTCACACAGTTCATTTATCATATTTAACATTTTTTATTTCTCAATTTCCATTCTTTCTTTCATTTCTCATTTTAGTCAATGTTATCATTCTTTTACTTTTGGTTTCCATTTTACTTTCTGGCTCATGAGTATCATCAATATCAAATACCAACATCGAGTCTGTAACTCATGGCCACCCTGAGGATCTTTCTATCCACGTCATGCTTCCCCCCATGGTCAAGGTTGTGTGGCCCGAAGGCTGGATCTAACCGCGGTTGGCCGACCCGGTTAGATCAAATATCATATCACATATCGCGTCTGTAGTACGACTAGCCGACTTATAACCCTGATTCGGACTCAGGGGGGCCAACAACCTTACAAAATGGCACAGTCGACTCTCACGCCACACGCTTCAAGAGTCCGTGTGGTTGCACTAACACCACTAGCAACGGTACCAAGCTCAATATCATAACCATCCAACAAGGTTTACTACCACATACTTGCAATTATTATGCGTGTAGACACCCCAATTTTAACCAGGCCGTTCTGGGAAGACCCGGCATACTAAAAAGTTGACTTTGTGTTCCCGAGAATGGGAGGATCCGATTGAATCCCGGTATATTTTAAAAAAATTCCGGATTGTTTTTACATTGAGTTTGAGTGTTTTAGTTGAGTCCGGTTATTTTTGAGTCCCTAATTTCGAGTTCCGGATGTTTTAAAAACAAAACAAAAAAAAAAGGTTTTCGGTCATGTTAAAATATAAGTTTAGGCTAATTTGATTTCTAAATTTGAGTCTTTTAATTTTTGAATTGAGTTTTTCAATTTTTAAATCAAATCTTTTAATTTTTAGATTAAGTCTTTCAAATTAAATATTTTATTGAGTCATTTTATTAAATCAAGTCCAAATCCGTTTGTTTTCGGGAATTAAAGTTCACCGGGCCTCTCAGCTATTGAACATTTAATTTCATGGGTCATTGTAAATTAAAAGCTCATGCGAATGAGAGTAGGGCGGCACATATTTTAAGCAATTAGGGTTTTGAAATTTTTTATAAAAGCAACAGGACTCACACGGCTGAAAGAGGGGGCGCAGAAACACAAAAAAAAAAAAAGAGCTCACTTTCCCTGCTTCTCTCACGCTCCCCCTTTCAATCGTTATCCTCTATCTCTCCCAACATCCATCCTCCCCGCAGCATGGCAGCGCACAGCCAAGGCCAGGAAAGAAAAAAAAAAATTTTCCTCCTCTTCTTCTTCTTCTTCTTCTTCTTCTTCCTCTCTGCTCTCTGTCTCTCTCACACCTCCCTCTCTGCCCACACACGGCTGCACAGGGCTCTCCCCCATCTCCATCACACACAGCCCCTCTCTTTCTCACCCTGCTTACTCTCTTCCTCCCCCTCTCCGTTCTCCCCTCTCACTCTGCTTCTCGGCCACCGCCTCCAGCTCCAGCCGAGGCCCTCTGCTGCAACGCCGGGTATCCCAGCCTACCGCTGCGGCCAGCCTCTGCTCCGGCCACCTTGGGCTCCTGCAACAGCATACCCCGACCACCATTAGCCACTCTCCAACAGCAGCCGAGCACAAGCTAACCACCAGTCACCCGATCTCTGTTGCACAGAACAGAGCACCAGTTCCTCTTCTCCAGCAGATCTGAGCCCCGGACTCTCTCTGCTGCACAGCTCCTCCGGCTACCCTACTGCAGCCTCACAAAATCAGCCACAGACCTGCGACGATCTCTGGCTACGCCCACCGCCAAAAACTCTCGACCGGACCTCCATCTTCCTTCCAAAAACACCAGCGCAGCCGAGAGCCGCTGCCACCCTCCAGGCATCCCTGCTCCGTCTTAACCCAGTTTCGGCAACCCCAGGAGCAGCCTTGACGCGTCTCTGTTCTCTGCCCAGCAACCGCCGCCGTCGCCGTCGCCGTCGCCCCCACCACTCGCCTTTTCCGCCGTCATCACCTCGTCGCCCATAAACTCCGGCCACTTGCTTCCTCTCCGTCAGCCCACGGTAAGTCTGCGGTAAAGCTCCCTGCATAGCTCTGCACACACACGCATGTACCCGCACACATGCACATACATACATATATATATATATATATATATATATATATATATATATATATTTACATTAGTTTTGTTCAGGTTTTAATATTTAAAGTTTAGGTTTTTGTTTCTTTATTTTATTGGCATAGGTGTGTATATTAAATAAGTGATTTTTATCATTTTCATATTTATCCATGCTTAATAATGGGTATTCTTGTTTATATTTCTAGTATTTATTATTAGTTATTGTAAAATTTTCTTGTTAAGCCTAAATTTTTATTGTTGTAGGATTCTTAACATTAGTTAGGTGATATTCATGTTTGCATTTTGGGTTGTGCATATTATTTAATGATCATTATTATTATTGTAGAAATGTTACGGTTAAAATTTGTTTTAATGTTCAAGTTTACATTTTTGTTGTATTTAATGTATGTAATAAATTTCATACTAATTGTTAGGGTTTCCTCATCTTGATTCATAGGGTTTCGGGTAGTTATATATTTAGTAGTAATTTAATATTTTAAGTAATGATACATATTTAGTAACTTAGGTTTTTAGGTAATTATATATTTAGTGGTAATTTAATATTTTAAGGAATGATATATATTTAGTAACTTAGGGTTTTAGGTAATTATATATGTTTAGTAGTTTAAGTATTTTGAGTAATACTATATATATTTAGTAAAACTATGTATTTATTATTATGATACTTTTAGTATGTTAATATATAAGGTATTATTTATTATGGTAAGTTAGTTAATATTACATATTTGATTTTATAGTATGTGGTATGTTTAGAATATTAGAAAATATCATGTATTTATATCTAGTATTTTGTATTGTGCTAGTTTTAGTTTATTATATATATTGATTGGTATGTAGTGTCGCATTGTGATATCCTAGTTCATTATAATTATTATTATATTATTTTATTTTATTTTATTTTATTTTTTCCTTTACTATTAGGTCTAAATTATTACGTTTATTATCCAAAACCTCCTATACTAGTATTTTCCTACTAAAAATTCTATACGATTTCCAAAATATGGGAGTGTATTTTATTAAATATTTTCGATTTTTATCCCTATGATTTTAATGTTAGGATATCAGCTTTCCGGCTTCACATACCTTTAGTTTTGAGAGAATATATATAGTACATATATTTTTGTATTGTTTATTTATTTATTTACTTATACTGCATGTATATTTGTAAATCCACTAATAGATGGATAATTTGAAAGACTTATTAAATTAACTTAGGGATAATTCCGAATTAATTAGGTACCGTTCGTAAGAACGGGCGCGTAGGGATTGCTCGTACCTTCCCCTCGCATAACCGAACTCCCGACCCCAGCTCTGGTAACGTAGACCCATTCTGCACCTAATGGGGTAGTAATCATGTGTTCTAACCACACTAAAAGGTTAGTGGCGACTCCAATATTCATATTTTTCCTTGAAAATTAAAATGTATTTTTATTTCACTACCCCGGGGCACCTGTGCTCCGGGACGTCGGGACAATGCGGTATTGGCATTTTATTATTCATATTTCATGTATTTCCACATTTCTCATTTTCATATTGCAGAATTAACATTACAATATTTTCATTTCACATATCCACATTTCAATATCAGTATTCTCAACACATTTCATCATTTAAATGATATTTTTTCAGTTCATAATTCATCTCATCTCATACTATCATATACATATCTTATTTCACAATTACTCAATATTTCTCAAAACACTTCCATATTTCACATTTCTTCATTTTCTCAAAGAATACATTTCTTACACATTTCATTTTCATTATTTTTTCACATTTCAATTCTCATATTAAAATACATTTCAGTATCACATATTTCACAGGGTAAATCGTCTAACTCAGTTTAAACATTTTTCAATATATATCATATGCCACACAAATTTCATCTGATATTTATATCATAATAAATTTCAGATAAAATAACATCCGTCATTTTCACATATTTCTCAACCCATAATTTTCATAAAAAGACTGTTATAATTTATTCCCCTTACCTGGCTTACTGAGAGTCTCGCTAGAATCCCAAACCCGAAATTCAACTCCTGCAATTTACATTTTCCCCAGGTTAATTAATCTATTTCTCTAAAATAATACTCATCTAACCTTCCTTAGGCTCCATATACCTCAAATTAATATTTAAACTATTATTTAACACCTCCACTTAATTTTCTGAATTTTGCATGCGGATCTCAAAATTACACCTGCAGCGCTCACCCGACCCTAAATTTCCAAAAATCCTACATCAACCCCAGATGCTCAATATTTTAGCATTTCTAAATTAATGTTAATTAATTAAAAATGAGCCCCTTAATAACCCCAAATTTGGGGTTTTGGCCCGACACCCTCACGAGAATTTCGTCCTGTTAGACTTGTAGAGAATCATCCCTAGATTCTTGTAATGGTGTCCGTTCGTCAATTGGACTTATAATTTGCAAGAAATTAAAGAAAAATGAAAAATTGGCTTACCCCAAGGGATACATCTACGCCACTCTTACCACCGATCCGCTCCGGTAGAAATGATGGCAGCGGAGAATGGAGTCCAGCGGTATATTCGGATTTTCGATCGGGCGAAAATCCGTCACGAAATCAAGGAGAGAGGGAGAGAGAATGAGAGGAGAGAGAGAGAGAGAAAAAAAAAAAAAAGTTGAGAACTACGCAGGAAGAGAAAAGAAAAGAAAAGAAGAAGAAGAAGAAGAAGAAGAAGAAGAAGAAGAAAAGGTGGGGGGGCTCCTGAAGCTTATGGTATATAATAATAATAATAATAATAATAATAATATATTTAATTAGTAATAATATATTTTATTAATAAAAATAAAAATAAAAATAAATTTTAATTAATTTTTTTCCTTTTTTTTCTTTTTTTATTCGATTAATTAATTAATTAATTAAATTTTTTATTTTTTATTTTTTTTATTTTTTTAGGAATCACTCTACTAATCTTCTATAACCCTTTTTGGAGTTATTACACCCATCCTTCATCACAAGAATAAATTTTTATTACACATATCGTGTATTCATTTCATTTTATAGCATGAAGTGAGTTTAGGAAACCATGGATTGCCATCCATTCTCTCTTTTTCACATCATTTCTTGAGAATCACAATAGGTTTTCTTGTCGATGACATAATGGTTTGATTATCCACATTGAGGGTCTATTTTTTTAGTACCTATCAGTGACATAGTGTTTTAGTTATAGTTTTCTTTCTTGAAAACCGTGATTGGCTTTCTCACCAATGACATAGTGATTTGGTTACCTATGTCAAAGGTTTACTTTTATCTTGACCATGTCAATCTACACCTATTATAGACGTAGTGGCTTGGCTACCTAAGTGTTTGATAATTCCATTTTTGAAAACCACAATTTGTTTTCTCAATGATGACAGTGGTTTGATTAGCTATGTTAGCGGTCTATTATTCTTGTACCAATCAACGTCATAGTGATTTGGTTATTAAATTCTATAGTATTTTCCTTTCTTAAATATCATAACACAGTGGTTTGGTTACCCGTATCAGATGTCTTTTTTTCCTACAACTATTAGTGACATAGTGGTTTGGTTACTCATGTCTCTAATAGTTTCCTCCTTAAAATTGTAATTTTTTTTCTCCCCGATGATACAATGATTTGGTTATCCATGTCAGAGTTTTATCTTCCAAATCGTATCTATCATTGGCAAAGTGATTTGTTTATCCATGCCTCTGATAGTTTATTTTCTTGAAAACCAAAATGGTATTTACTTACCAATGAAACAACAATGTGTTCACATCTTTGAAAATTCCTATAGACCAATTGTTTCTCGCCGCTGTTAACATATGCATGTTCACTGGAGTCTTTCTTCTTACCCTTGATATTTTGATTATTGATTACCTTTATCCAAAATTGGGTCTCGATCTTTATGCATTCGCTACTATAGAATATTATTCTAAACTTTTAAGGTAACAAACACATAAAGAGGGATAGCTATAAACACCCAATTTTGTTCAGGATGAAATTTCTTAATTAAATGAATGATAAAAGATATTAGTTGGTCATCCAAAAGTTAATAAAGGTCTCTTCATCTTTCTTTAGATCATTTTGTGTGCAATTTAAAATTGGGGAACCCAATTTCACTTTTTGTGCATTTAATTGCTTTAATTTTATTAAATACAAAGCTATCCTTAATTGAACTAAGGATTCTTACTATCTTAACAGGGAGTTTACTTCCAAACACCCTTATAGGACCAAGAAGGTTTTTTTTTTTTTTTTTTTCTTCAAATGGCATTTGTGGATGTCGACATTGGATTTTGATGACCCTTTTAGGTTGCCAATATTTTGGTGACTGTTTACAAACCAAACAAGTTTAAACAATCAAACCATTGGTTCCTTAACTTGTTTATTTATTTTGGAAAATAAAGCCGCAACTTTATCATTATTTTGTAAAGGCAAAATAAAGGAAAACCTTCTTGAAAAGTGATTAGGTTCTGGAGTACTTTTGTGAATAGGGAAGGTAACAATTTAAATCCCTTTTTATTGGAATTTAAAGAATTAGCACCTAAAACACCCATTTATAAATGGTTACCATGCTTTCCTTGTGTGTGTGTGTGTGTCTATCTCCCTTTTTTGGAAACAAAATTCTAAAAGAAATGGTTGGAATAAAAAAAATATTTGAAAAAATAAAGTTGCAAGATTAGGCGTTCGACCACTATAGATGTAACGACCTGCTTATCTTATTATATAGTAAAATATATTTATTAATATAGTCAACCAAAACCTGTGGGTAACGGGGACACATCTGACATTTACAGCGGAAACCTAAGCAGTAGTAAATGTAAATCACATTCTCATAACCATAAAATACATAATATCAGAGTCAACTAAATTCCAAAATATTGTGTTTATATACAATCTCCAAAGATACAAAAATATATACATATTTAAGAACCCACAACACAAATCTCATGTTCTTAAATCAAAACTTACCCTCCTAGCGGAGTAGTATCACACTACCTCAACGGCGGCCTCGATCCACCGGTCTTTCTGGGTTTCCTGAAAATGATTTAATCTTGGGGGTGAGACACCTCTCACTAAGGGAAAGTAAACTATAGGCAGTTGTGTGGCAACATGAATATTTGGTGCTATAATACATATACAGTACATTTCATATACCTGAAAACATTCATTATAATATAACTGAATAACATATAATTTCATAATTCTCATAAGTTATACTGTTCATGAATTGTTTGGTATAACTAATAATATTGAAATTTACCCAGGATGCATAGCTAGCTGATGTCATATATTACCCCCAATGACGGGTTGTGTAGCTCAAAGGCGGGACCTGACAATGGCTAGCCAACCACTGTCGAGTAAAAAATGTCTGTAAGTACGATGGGTCCGCCACACCCTAACTGTCAGGTGGACGTCTACAACTCTATACTGAAAGCCACATCAACTATCCATCTCTCACTCCCTCTACTTGTAGGGGTGGTTAGCACAAGTCTAAAACATAATAATCTGATCTGTATAGTTATGGTACCGTGCTCCTAAAACTGAACTGAACTAAACTATCATCTGGGTTCTGATAACATATAATATATGATAATATCGTGTTTAACATAAATGAATTGATAGCATTTTTCGTAATATCATAAATACATACGGTCTTGCGCCGTTTACTTTCTCGTCTGCAGCCTTGCGCTGAACATTTCATAAATACGGCCTTGCGCCAAAATCATACATAGTACACGACCTTGCGCCGGCTATCAATCACGGCCTTGTGCCGAACATTTCATAAATAATAATCTGAATAAACATGTTTTTTATTATGTATTGCAAAATCGTAATGTACTGCATTATTCCATATTTTCTGAAAACATACTTTATCGGTAAAATTGCCTTAACATAATACTTTTTACATGAAATAATATTCATGTCACACAATGCTGAATAAGACCATATATTCTATACTGAAATCATATTTGCTGGCATTTCATACTAATACATATATTTCAATATAATAACAATATTTTCCCAAATAAACATTTTCTCAATGATATTCAAATGTAATACATGTTTTCTGAACATAAATCTACTAGTAATTTAATAGTATTTTCATGGAAAAATGACTGCTTTAGTTTATTCCCTTACCATGAAAAGAAACCCCGCTAAAATACACTTGTCCTGCACCCACAGGGTTCCTCGTTCAATACCCTGAAATCAACATCTCTCAGAACTAAATTTCAGTATTTCTTCATGTACAACATTTTCTATAACTATGGAAAGATTAAATTTTGAATAAAAAATCTTACCTTAAATTAGAGGTGAATTCCAAAGTAGCTCCACCGACAATCTACTCTGGTAGGTTTGCAGAGAATTTTTCCAGGAGCGTCGTGGTGGCTTCAGATCATCGAACCGGTGAGAATATGACCCGAGATCTTAGAAAGAATGAAGGAAAGACGAATGGAGGAGAGAGATAGAGTTTGTGCGTCAATTTTCAACTCGAAAATGAGATTTATGCTATTTATACACTGGCCCTCGTCGACGAATCACTTCACTTCGTCGACGAGGTCAAGAAGGCAATTCGTCGACGAACTCTCACCCCTCATCGACGAAATTCAGAATCGCCAAAATACCATCTCGGTATCTTCTCGTTGACAAATCCTATGTGTTCGTCGATGAGGCTCTGTTTTAATTACCTTCTTTAATTCCTTTTCTCTTTCTTCCATTATTTAAATATCATAATTCTCTGGGTCACTACAATAGAGGCCAATCGACTGGCCCTTTGCAACTTTCTTCTCTTTAGTTTGTTCATTTTAGAAATCTTCCAACTTCAACCCCTTTGAAAAGTCTTTTGTGGGATCCACACAAAGGACTTACCTTGTGAAAATCATACTACTTAATGCCTATTTAAAATGAACATACAAACCTACAAAAATTTTTTTAAAAAAAAAGAGGAGAATGAAAAGAGACACTTAGATTTTTGTTCGGTGTGGCTGGATCAACAAATTAAACTGCCTCCATATTCTCAAACAAGGAATCAAGTCATATGTGCTTCCTAAAAAAAATTTCAGTTTCAATGTTAAAAATATTTTTTGGGTTGTTTTGTTGAAAATTCTTGAATTTGCATGATTTCGTTTCTTTGGGAGGAAAACCATAAAGTCCAATTTAAAAACGGTCAATTTACTTTTTAGAAAAGAGGCTTTTAATATATTCAATAACCACATCATGAATGGTTTATTAAAAAGTTAAATTTTCCAAAAAGATTATTTGGTTTCTTTGGAAGGAAAACTATTGAAAAGTGTGGATTTTTGGAGGAGAACCATAAACTCACCTTGACATTTTGACTAAAAAAGTTGGAGAATATCCAAACACCACATCATGGATGGATGACTTCAAATATATTTTGAAATTTTTTGCAAAAACAAGAAAGTTTTTCTAAAACATTGCATAGATTCATTTTTTAATGAAAAAAAAAATTGCTCTACCAAGTGTAGAGATCCAAAAACACTTGAGATTCCAAAGAAAGTCAAGGAAAAGTGCCATCTACATAAACATGCATGGGCCGGTAGATCGCCTACTAGCCAATAATTACTTTTTCAATTTGAAAGTGGATCAATCGACTACCTATGTGGATTGGTGGTCGATTGACCGCCTGTACGCACATCTCCACAAACATGCCATTTTTTTTTTTTTTTCTAAAATGCATGTTTCAATAAATTCAATATAAAAAACATGATCTACTACTTCTAACATACATTTTTTTACAAGAATTAATGGATAAATCATGAAGCATTAATCATTCTATGAATGAAGTAGAGAGGTAGGAAGACCTTATTATAGAATAATCCCTTATAAATCAAGTGGAAGACACCCTCTCTTTAATTCACACTCCAAACACCCTAAACAAAGGAATAGATACATTATTTTCTCTTTTTTTCTTTTTTCGAACAAAGTCCCCTCTTTACCCCACAAAAAATTTTGGCAATTTCACCTTGCTCGAACTTGGACATGCCCTAATATCTCCCTCCAAAAGTCCTATTATAGACCTCTAGTGGAATGAAGGGAAAAGGCCTTTTTGAATTAGAATTTTGTAAATTCAAATTAAAAAATAATTTCAATAACCACCAACTACCAACAGCTATGGTAAGAGGTTGACATATGGCATCATTGGGGTATGTGGCAGGCCCAAATTTCCTAGCTGATCATTTGAAGATAACTCAAAAATACAACTCTTGGTGGAGCTGGTCGATTGCTTAGTGGAGCTAAAGAAAGAAAATGGACGGAAGGTCGGTCGATCACCTAAAGTGGTCGTTTAACCATGTAGTGAAAACTTGTGTTTTGTTCTTACCTTTTTTTTTTTTTTTTTGGTATTTTTGGTATCTTCAATTGGGTTAAAATATGTTTGGCCAAAAAATGACTACTGATAGCTAGCCCTCTTTTGCTAATATATTTGAATTAAGATGTTAGAAAAAGATAGAGATGTCATTTTTTACCAAAGTCCAACGAGAATGATATAAATATTTCCTATTCATGACTATTACAATACTTTGGCCAACAACCTTCACAAAAGTTTCAAAAACCATCAAAACTTGTTCATGAATTCTTCTCATCTGGTTCAACAAAACATATCTTATGCATCTACCTTCTTGTTGTAACGATTTTTCTGAATAAATAAGTAATTTTTCTGAAGTGAAAGTGAAAGGTTATTGGAAGCTAGGTTGTAGCAAAAATTTGTCATGGTAGTAACATTATTAATAACCTTACTATTATTCATGAATAAATAAGTAATTTGAGCATAAAATTACACTTTTTGAAAGTAACATTTCATTCCCTCATAATTGGTTTAAATAAAATCCTTGAAAATTCAATATATAACCTTAACTGCCTTAGTATTAGCTTAGCAAACCTTTTATCCAATATTCTAAGTCTTGGGTTAATTGTAATCTTTGATTTCTAAGACAAAATGACAAGCGTAAAATTCTCATTTGAGGCCCTATCCTAGTGACTATTTTGACTATTATCATTCGATAGGTTGCCTAAGTACCCCTTTTTAAAGGGATCAAGCTCATTTGTAGTTTAGATGTTATTGACATAATGTTTTAAGAAATTTTTCTTTGCAATAATATTATGCCCTTTCTCTTTCTTTCTTTTTTCCCCTTCTATTTTCTTTCTTTCTTCTTCTACTTTTTTTTTTTTTTTTCAAATATCATCTCTCACAAATAATAATGAAGTCACAATTGAAGACACATTAAGGTGAAAACTTGAACTTTATTGCTTGTCAAAATGTCATTAGATCATTTTTTAAATAAAAAACTTTAAAACTTTCACCCCTTTGTTTACATCAAAAATATTTGAGATTCCTCTTAGCTAAAATTGTAGCTCCTCCAAAGAATTGTCTTCACTACACAGGGCCCTTGATAGTGATGATCCTTCTTTGTTGATATTGTTGTCCATTGTCTTCAACCTCCTTAATTGCCTTGATCAAATGAACACGTCCTTGAACTCGGTCACTTCTAATTCGATGAGATACCAATTGTCACCTTTGGCATTGGATCTCGTTTTCATATCTTCCACATAACTAATCTTTGTGCGTCAATCATTTTCGAAGCTTCTTTATGTCTCTAATTTCTTTTCTTTGTCACTCAGACTAGATAAAATATTCTCATTACAATCAATAATGTCTTAGGGTCTAAGGAATGGTATGAGAGAATGGTAAACTAGTACAAATACAAAGGGAACTAAAGGAATAAGCATGTTTACAATAATGAACATTTTTTTTGGCTAAAAGGTCAAACCAATTTTTTTTAGCAAACCACTCATGCATAGGAACATCCAGCTAATGTCCCCTTTAATCGATTGTTGGCTCGCTTTCGAATGATTTAATGAACTTCTTGAACTTGACATCTTCTTCTAGTGCAATATGCAATCCATTCTTGATAGCACATGATGAATTAGGAAAATTGTAACAAATGTTTAAAATCACTAATCGAGAATCACATAAGGTTTCTCCTTCCATTTCATCTTCTTATTCCAACATTTGTTCTGTAGTTATCATAATAATTTCTACAAGCTTCAGTTCTGGGACTTTTGAATTTTCATTGCCAAAGGCTAAAGATATTATCACTATTGTGTTAAGAGGACAATCCATTAGCTCAGCTCCAATGTAAGGTATCACATTTAGTTGAATTGTCCCAATGTTCTCTTCTCCTTTCATGACAATTAGATGATCACCTTTAAAAAAATGTTAACTTCTAGCAAAACAAGGATAGCACTGCCCCAACTATATGAATCCGTAGCCTACCCAATAATAAATTAAAGGAAGGAACAATTTATAAAAACTTGGAATGCAATTGAGAAGATACAAGGACCAATCTCAATGTCTAGATTGATCTCTCCTATAAATTCTCTCATGATCTTATCAAAGGATTTAATTGTTGTGTCGTTCTTTCTTTTTGAAGACTTGTTCATTCCAAAGTTTACTAGTGTTGAATATAGACATATTAGTATTGAACCATTATCAACCAATACTAGTGGTATAATCTTTTGTGTATATTTTATAGCTATGTATAAAGGACTTTTGTGACCTCTTCCATCTTATGGAATTTCATCACCTGTGTAAGAAATGTTGTTCGCTACCAATATGGAATTGACTACGTTTTCAAACTGTTTAATTGCACCTTCTAAGATACATGGGTTTCTTTCAATACTTTCAACGAAGTATTCCTTTGATCTTTCGAAGCTATGAGAAAATTGAGTACAAAAACTAAAGATGGAGTTTTATTGAATTATTTCACAATTTGTAGTCACTAGTCTTAAGCTGTGTAGAAACTTCTTAACCTCTCCTTCATCAAATTCTTTGCTCTTCTCTATATTAGCTTCATTTTATCTCTCTACCTACTTTCTCTTTACCTTTTATCTTTCTTTCTAATTCTTTAGAAGTATAACAACGACCACTTCTCGTCATACCACCAACACTAGATAAATTGGCTACATCAACTAATTGATCATATGTTTTCACCACTTTTATTTCATATTTCTAAGGCACAACTTGGTTTAAGGAATATGGGAACAAGGTCGGTGTTTTGAGAATCAAGGGTTCGGTATTGGATATAGATGATGGCTTATGCTAAATAATTGTTTTTTTTAAATCAATGGAAATGTAAGATTGATTGATACCATGAATTTCACATATTTCAAGAGAATTGATGGACGTGCTTCCATAATTTAGTAAAGTGTTTGTTTTCGCATTGATATTTGAAGCATTTTTTATTAGCTGGAATTTAGGATATTGGTATCAATGAGGTATTGGACTTTATGTTTAAAGGCTAAGTAGTTATTGGTAGCATGGTCAGGTGCATTCATATGATATTCACAATTCAAGTTTAGATAATAAAATTTCATATTCTACCTTTATTTTATAATTATTAGCCTAATCTTCCCTTTAGCTAGCAACTGATGGTATATTTCTTGTCTATGAAACTACTTTCACCTCTCCTTCATTTTACTCTTTCTTGATAAAGGTCTTCTTTCGGACGAATTGTTTAGATGATTTCAAAGTGTTGTAATAATTAAGTCAACTTTCCCGATTTTAGTCCATTTTCAATTATTTCCCCAATAACCACAAATGTTGCAAAGTTTGATAGACTTCATAGGATCAACTTATCATAGTATACACCTTTCAATGAACCCACAAAAGTACTAACCATTTAATAATCTAATAGTGGTGGATTTACTTAAGTAGAAATCATCCTCCATCTTTGGGTCATACCTGGTTTTGATAATGACAAATACTCGGGTATTTAATGTCTATCGAGTTGATGTGTAAGTTTACATTGACTATATCATATGATGGCACTTGAAGACCCGAAGGAAAATGAAGACATTATATGCTTTTAAGTGTTGTAATTTTTATTCATTTGGGTCTGCAATAAACATTTATTCAAAGGTCTATAATAATCATTGCATGGCATGCATGTAGGGATAAGTAAGCTCAAAAGACCTTAAAGAAGACCCTAGGTCCTTGCACTTACCCTTAGGATAGTCCCCAATATCACATATACTATTAAGAGAATAAATTGAATTAAATCAGGACTTAAAGGGCAAAATTTGTGTGGTTTCAGGGAACCGAACCTCTGGTGTTCAAAACACCTCGGGCGACCAAACCCTTGACTAGTCAGAAGGTTGACTTGGTTTCGGGCGACCGAACCAATTTGACCATAGCGTCCTCGAGCTACCAAACCACTATTGTGACTTTTCCCACCAACTTGGCAGCCTAAACTTCACGTTCAAATTTGCCTCAGGCTACTGAACACATGAGTTCGGCAGACCAAACTTAGGACTAGGAAATTGAACCGTGGTCTTTTGAAATCGCCTTCGGTTCAGCAGACCAAACCCTTTTTCAGGCACCTGAACATTCAAAAATAACTTTTTCTGTTGTGTCTATTCGGGTGACCGAACTTCAGGTTAAGCGCCCGAAACTCTCGATTGCACAATTTTTCACCTTGGTTAAGAGGGGTTAAATGGGGTTAATTTTCTTAAACAGAATTAAAATAATTTAATAATTCCCCTGGTGTCCCCCAACTGTCATAATTTGTGCCTTGCCTATATATATGAGTTCATTTGCACAAATTAGGTGGGATTAACAAAAAGGATTAAGTCAAAACTCTCTTAAATTTCCAAATCCTACTTTGTTCATACTACTCCCATACACTCTCATACACCTATTCCTTTGATCATCCAAGCTTTGTGATAGTGCTTTAAGTGTTTATATTCCACTCTAATTTGCTTAAAACTCTCATTGTGTTATTTGTTGATTGATTTTGATATTAAGAGTTACGCATAAATTTTTCCACTGATTTAATCTAATAAATCTTGTGTGGGGAAAACTTAGTGGCTTTAGGGTCTTTGCATTGATATTGCAAGATTCCTTAAGCAATATTTTTTTATGCAAAATATTTTTACAAGCTTGACTTCAAACAACTCTTGTGTTTGCTACATTAAGAAAATATTTTTGAGTTTGTTTGAATATTATTGCTAGCATCTTTGAAACCCTAATCTGACATTAAGATTTAGTATATCTTGTTTCAAAGAATAGCATGTTTGAATATTCTTGTACATATTTGAGATTATACATTATACTGAGTGTTGTTTGCACATATACACCACTGAACTTATAGTTCTTACATCATTGGTGTGCATTGATTATACTGTGCTGTATTATAGTACATATATGTTTGTGTAAGAAGCATTTGTTTGTATGTAAATTTTCATATATTCATTGTATTCCAGGCGTGGGTTTGAAGAGGAAGACTAGCTATGTTGAATAGTCTCGAATTGACTTAGACCCGGTTAGGAAAGTTAGGTGCACCATCCTGGTAAGGTGCGATTGTAGGTTGAGGTCAGCCCCGTGAATTAACCTGATTGTATTAGGTGTCGCTCCACCCGTTAAGTGAGCATTAGTGGAATCCTTGTACTAGTGAGCGAAGGCGGGGACGTAGGCAATAATGGCTGAACTCCGATAACATATCATGTGTGCACTATTTATATTTTTGCAATTTATATTCTTGTACATGTATGTTATAGTGTGAATGATGTGTACGATTTAAATTTCCGCATATTATATATATCTGTGCATTTTAAATTGCATAGAAAGACTTTAGGTTGTGAAATACTGCTAACATCTCGTTTAACCTAGGAATAAGTTTTAATATTACGATTCACCCCCTCCCCTCGGTTTTGGGATTACACCAAAGTCAACAGAACATAGTCTTTGAAAGTTTATGAGTTCTTCTTCTCTATATTCTAAGGAGTTATTCGATCTATGGCAATCTCGGTGTTGAACTGATATTGTTTCAAGAACAGATTCGTTAAGTCGCGCAACTTTCGAACTCAGTTCTTGTCAAGTGAAGCATAACATCTCAAAACTAGACCAATAAGACTTTCATGGAATATGTGAATCAACAACTTCTGATTCTTAACATAAGGAGAGTTATCTTATAAGCACACATTTGAAGATGAATCTTTGGACTTTCTGTTTCACTATACTTATCAAAATCAAGTACTTTCAATTTCTTTAGTATGTCCACTTCAAAAGAAGATATAAATCTTCAAAATCTTCTACACCTTCGTCTTGTATGCTAATTGATCTTAGCTATTCTTCTATATAGTCCATATAACCTTCACCACCAGCTGACTAACTTTCTTTCTCCTTGTATTTTACTAACTTAGCTGGTTTAGTACTTATCCTTTGTCCAATTATGTTGATGAAAATAGGTTCTTGAGCAACTTATAGTGCAACTGAAGGTTGTGTTTCATCAACTACAAGTGACTTCCCTCTTATAAGTTGGACTAGATTCGTAACACATTTTTCCAAAGTCTCAATCCTTTTTCCAAATGGAGATTCCATTTCAATTACATACTCTTCATTTTGACTAGGTTTCGATAAGTCTATGTTTTTTTACCGAGCTCTAATACTGATGGTCATGAGTAACTAGATAAATTTCCTTCTTCATGGAATTTTTATTATCCTATGAAAATTATATGAATTAATACTTATATAGAGAAAGCAAAAATTCCACTAAACAAATGCATGAGTGACAAAGAAGATAGCATTCAATAGCATAATTAATACAACAGTCAAATGGTCTTGATATTAGTTTAGTTTAAAAGCCTCTTTAATTAATCCAATTGACATGTTGTACTATTTATGCAACAAAATTATACTAGATTGTGGAAAAAAACACATAATGAATGACATGCCCTTAAAGACAATATCTATGGCTCAGTATGTCTTAACCTTTTGTCAAACACTAGGTAAAGCTATATCTTAATGTATAAGATGTTTTCTAGTGTATTGGTTAGGCTTTACATATCGCAAACTCTAAAGACTCCTAGATCATCTTCAAATAGAATGAATTGAGTTAAGGAATCTTCATAACGCTTATATGTAAGACAAAGTTCTATGAAGGACCTCACTACTTCTTCCTACTATGTCCTACAAGGTAAGGAGTCCAAGTATAGGACTCGTGTGGTGCAGTGATAGTGTGTGAATAAGAGGACTCATGAATATGCACTAAATGCCTGACATGGAAAGACATAAAACATGGCATATCATCTCACGATAACATAACAAACATAAGTCATAAAACTTCACATAACCAAAAAAAAAAAACATATACATAATCACACAAGAGGTGGCTCGACTCTCAAATGTCCCCAGTAGAGTCACTAAAAGTGTCGACATTAAGTTTTAAAGACCTATTTAGGTTGTTAAAATTTAAGGGACCATTTACAAACTAAATAAACAACCAAACCATTTATTACCTTACCTATTTATTTTAGAAAGCGGAGACACTATTATATTATAAATTTGACAAGGAAAAATAAAGGAAAACATTTTTGAAAAAATATTAGGTTTGATAGTACTTTTATAAATAAGGAAGGCAACACTTTAAATCCCTTTTTATTGGAATTTAAAAATTAGCACTCTGAAACACCCATTCTATTAAAGGTTACCGTGCTTACCTTGTGTGTTTGTGTGTATCTCTCTTTTTCTTTTTCTTTTTCATGAAAACAAATTTTTGAAAGAAATTGTTTGAATAGAAAAAAATATTTGAAAAAAATAATGTTGCAAGATCAGGAGGTCAACTGCCTATAGAGGCCAATTGACCGCCCCTCTATAACTTTCCTCTCTTTTGTTTATTCATTTTAGAAATCTTCCGAACCTTAACCCCTTTAAAAAGATTTTCATGGGATCCACATAGAGGATTTAACCATATCAAAATCATACTACTTAATGTCTATTCAAAACAAACATATAAACATGCCCAAATTGGAAAATAAAGAAAAGAATAAAAAGAGATTTTTAGATTTTTGTTTGGTACAGTTAGATCTACAAAGTAGATTGCCTTCATATCCTCAAAAAATGGAATTAAGTCATCTACACTTCCTAAAAACATTTTTAATTCAATGTTAAAAAAAAAAATTTACTTGTTTTGTTGAAAACTCTTAACTTTGCATGATTTGGTTTCTTTGGTAAGAAAACTGTAAAACCCAACTTAAAAACTCCTTATTTACTTTTTTAGAAAAGATGCTTTTTAATCTGTTCAACAATCACAACATGAATGGTTTATTAAAAATTTAAATTTTTTAAAAAGATGTTTTGGTTTCTTTGGAAGGAAAACAGTAAAACTTATTTTGAAAAATGTGGAGTTTTGGAGGGAGAACCATAAACCCATCTTGACATTTTGATTAAAAAAGTTGGAGAACATTCAAACACCACATCATGGATATATGACTTCAAGTATTATTTGAAAACTTCTACAAAAACAAGAAAGCTTTTGTAAGACAATGTATAAATTCATTTTTTAATGAAAAAAAGTTGGTTTTCTAAAGGTAAACCATGAAAACCTAAAGTAATATTGCATGCACTCTATCAAGTGTAGAGACCCAACAACACTTGTGATTGCAAGGAAAGTCAAGGAAAAGTGTCATCTCCACAAACATGCATAGGCCGATAGATTACCTAGTAGCCAACGACTATTTTTTTTAAAACGAAGGGGGATGATCGACCACCTATGTGGGTCGGTCGACCGCCTGCTTGCTCTGATAGGAATGGTGTATTTCCAAGAGGGGGATGAATTGGGTATTAAAAATATTCTTAAGTTAAATTCAAATTACATACAGTATTTTGCAACCTAAGGTCTTACTAAGAAGTTACCAATTTCCCCGAATAAATATATGCAAATATTTAAGAACAGATATGACATTCACAAGAAGTTAAATATTAGCATACAAGTGCAGAAATTAAATAGTGCAGAGAAAGAGAAAGCGCAACACAAAATTTGTTATCGAGGTTCGACCAATCCTATTTACGTCCCCGCCTTAAGCTAGCAGCTCAAGGATTTACTAAGTGCTCACTTTAACCGGGCAGAGCGGCGCCACTTACATTCTCCTTATGGGGCAAAGACTCCCCAGCTCAATTACGGGGCTGGGCCACAACTAATACTCCTTACGAGGCGGAATCACCTCATCTTAATTGCAGGGATGAGCCACAACCAGCTCTCTTTACAAAGCGGAGACACCTCGGTTCACTTTCTGGTTGGAACCAAGTCATACACACTTTACAGGATGGTGCACCTCCTAGCTCACCTAACCGTGTTCGTGCCAAACTAGGACTCCTTACAAGGCAAGTCTCCCTCTTCAGGCCATGCCTGGAATACAACAAATATTAAAATTTGCGTACAAGCAAAGTGCTTCTCAAATAAGCATATGTGTACAAATTTAAAGCACTAATGCACTCACATAAGATATGAATTTAAGCCTAAGTGTCTCAAAAGTGTGATATTTCTCTCAAAAGTATATTTATGAAATAATGTGAGAGAAAATAATGATAATGATCTTTGATCTAAATAAAAGTATTCAATAAGTGTTTTTCTAAGATCTATAACCCAAATAATATCTCCTAAAATATTTTTCAAAATGAAGTGTAAGAGATGTTGGAGATTTGCTTATAAAATATTTATGCAATAAACATAAGGTAAGCAATTTGGCAATGAAGATGCTCTGTTGACTTTCTTTAGTCTGATCCCTATTTTAATGCTAACAAAGCATTCTTATCTCATGCGTGTATTTAGTGTTTTTGAATAGGTTTGTTGACCTTATAGGTCACACCCGGTTTTGATAATGACAAATACTTATTATATCTAATGGGTGTTTGAGATTATGTGCAGGAACTTAAATTGACAGATCAGAATGCACATAAAGAAAGTGAAGATTGAAGATCTAATTACTTTACGTTATAATATATTTCATTTGTGTAATTGGTCTGTAATAGTAATTAGGGTTTTTATTTGTAATAATCACACACATCACATGTATGGTTTAATAGGTAAGCTCAAACTGAATCATAACTAAAACTGGACCTAGAAAAGAACCTAGGACACTCACCATTGCACTTATATGTGTTAAGCACTTAAATAGGGTGATTGTGAAATGAAATAGGACCGAAATGCACAAAATGTGCACTTTCGGTTGATCGACCTGTGCAGTTCATTTTACTCCCGATCGACTGAACCCGGTCTGGGTCAACCGATTGACCACAGTCCGGTCGACTGAGATATGATAGTTCATTTGACCCCGGTCAACTGAACCTTTCTAAAGTCAACATTTTGACTTCCTAGTCGACTGAACCTTTTTTGTATTGCACCAATCTGGTCGACCGAGTTCCCACGTGTGGGAATCCAACGGTCTAGTCGACCGACCAATTTAGTTCATTATAATCCAAGTCGACCGAACCTCGCAAAATAGGAAAAATCGCCTCGGACATACATGTCCGGTTGACCAAATCGGCAGTTCAATTTTGGCTCGGTCGACCGAGCCCATCCTAGTCAACCGGTGCTCTTGGGTTGGACCTATTTTTTACCGTAGTTGTAACGACCTGCTAAAAATTCTATATATTTATATATTAAGTTAAACTACGCTGATAACTTTTGATGGAATAAAATATCAACCTAAGCAATGAAAAGCTGAAGTAAAGTATCCACATAAAACCACAACCATATATTTAGAATACAGTACCTGAGTACTAGATCATTCTCTGTTCTCACGTATATAACTGAATAAGGCTATACAAAAATACTCTCCACTCCAAATACTCACTCCTTTAATAGGGCAGTACAGAAGTCCCTCGACCTGCGAGCCTGATCTACTCGCCTAACAAGAACACCTAAAAATGTTAATTTAATGGGATGAGACGATGCTCAGTAAGACGAAATATGCTATTGCTAGTGTGTGACAAATGAGTTACAATACTATGAAAATCTGATTCTATATAATCATGTGTAACTGAAATCTGTAAATACGGTACAAGATAATATGAACCACCCCCTTTACCCATGTTGCTTACATACTCATATTACTAGGTTTCAATTCATATTACTTTTATTATACATAGATATATTCCTTGTTTTTGTAAAACTGTACATACATAATAATAACTGAAAACTTCCCTGGATGGATAACTGTATGTCATAATTTAACCCCTCATGACAGGGTTGTGCGGCCCGTAGGCGGGATTTATCACTGGTTGGCCTACCAGGATAAACCACTATACTCCGTCAGTCAGATCGGCCCTCCTCAACCCATATCTGATGGGGAGTCTTTCCACAACATAGGCACGTTCGACTTATCTACCACGTATTATCTAAATATGTGGTTGCACTATGAACTGTATATAGCTACGATATTGTGCTATGTAAACTGTATCGGTAATGGTCCATTAGGGTCTGATACTATATAATACATATCTATATACAACTATCTGTTTTACCATGATTCTGTAATAACGGTGTTAACCATGACGTTGTAATAAACTGTATCTATATTAACTATATTTCTGAAATAAATTGTAAATTTATATGTCATGCTACTGTAAAACTGTATAATCATTGTATTCTGAAAATTACTGTAAACATGTTTCCTGTCTGTATATTCTGTAAAACTTAATCTTGAAAATTACTGTAAAATATGTTTCTGTACTATATCTATATTCTCAAGCCACACAGTAATTTAAAACATATTAAAAATAATTGATAAGTCATATAAATTTATTTTGTGAATAATAAGTTAGTAAAAATGTATAATTTATACTGAAAACATACTAGAATTACCTAGCATAGCATATTTCTCTTACCCGATTCCTGTGAAAATCCCTTACTGTGACGGGTCTTACACCCGCAGGGTTCCCCACTCAACACCCTGAAAATACCATTTACCATAACAAAATATCACTATTTCTACGTCTACTGCATTTCTTACAACTGTTGTGAAACCTAATTTTGACAAAAAAAGACCTTACCTTGAATCTGGGATGAAATCCAACTTCGTCTTACTAACGATTCGCTCTAGCAAACTTAGGGAGAACTTCCCCAAAAGCGTCATGGTGGCCTCAAATCGTTGATTCGGCAGTCGACGGGGCTGAAATCGAGGAGAGAGCGAGAAGGGACCATAGAGAGAGGATAGAGAGAGTTCCGCTGAATTTCTACGTAAAAATCCTCGTTTAACACTATTTATACTGTGGCCTTCGTCAACGAGCTACATCATCTCGTCCACGAGGTCAAGAAGGCAACTCATCGACGAACTTCCCCCCTTGTCGACGAAATCTAGAGTCGCCCCAGATGTATTCTCAGTATCTACTCGTCGACGAAGGACACCCTCGTCGATGAGCCCAAAGTACAACGTCGTCGACAAATGCAAAGTCCGATGCCCCCTTCTATTTCTATTTTCATTTCCTTCCCTCTTTATTATTTAAATACCATTATCCTTCGGGTCATTACATTCTCCCCTCCTTATAAAATTTCGTCTTCGAAATTTACTATTCATATAACTCATCATCCCTTAAAAACTAAACAATCTACTTATTTTATTACCTACTCTCACTTATGGCAGAGGAATACCATGATTACATGGGTAGTTCTAGAAGATTACAACTATAAAAGAAAATTCTCCCAAAACCAAAATACTACCTATCCTATACTCTACATTACAATTACATTGTATAAAAGAAAATTATCACTACTTAATTTACACATCACTGCTATAACCCACTAAATAGGTGGGGGTATTTCTGTCTAATCTCATCTTCAAGCTCCCAAGAAGCTTCTTCTATCATGTGATTCCTCTACAGGACTTTTACTAGTGGTATCTTTTTACTGCGCAATTCCCGTTCTTTTCTATCTAAGATCTGTACTAGAGCTTTCTCATATGCTAGAACATCACTAAGCTCCAATTCTGCGTAGCTGATAATATGATAAGGATCTGGGACGTATTTTCTTAACATAGAAACATGAAATACATCGTAAATCTTGAATAAAGATGGTGGTAAAGCTAGCTGATAAGCAACTGACCCAATCTTCTCGAGTATCTCAAATGGTCCAATAAACCTAGGGTTCAACTTACCCTTCATCTCAAACCTTATAACCCTTTTTAACGAAGTTATTTTCAAAAATACATGATCTCCCACTTCAAATTCCAGTTCCCGGCGGTGAGTATCCACGTAGCTTTTCTACCAACTTTGTGCTGCACTGATCTCGAATGAGTCGAACTTTATCGTACACCTGCTGTACTATTTCTAGCCCCAAAACTCGCCTCTCACCTAGCTCACTCCAATATAAAGGGGAACGACACCTCCTACCATAGAGTGCTTCATATGGAGTCATGCCAATGCTATCCTGGTAGCTGTTGTTGTAAGCAAATTCCACCAATGGCATATACTGAGTCCAACTACCCCCAAAATCCAATACACACGCTCGCAACATATCCTCAAGTACCTGAATCGTTCTCTCTATCTGATCGTCTGTCTGAGGATGGAAAGCGGTGTTGAATGCTAGCTGAGTCCCTAATGCCTCTTGCAAGTTCCTCAAGAACCGTGATATAAAACGTGAATCACGGTCCGAGACTATGGATACCGACACTCCATGGGGTCGAAAAGTTTCCTTTATGTAAAGCTCTGCTAACCTGTTCATAGGGTAGCTAACTCTAATGGGCAAGAAATGAGTTTTCTTTGTCAGCCTATCAACAATTACTCAGATGGCATTCTGACCATACGGCGCCGGCGGTAACCCAGCAATAAAATCCATGGATACGTGGTCCCACTTTCACTCAAGAATGAAAAGTGGCTGCAACTGACCAGTCGACCTCTAGTGCTTAGCCTTAACCTGTTGGTATGTCAAGCACTATTACACAAATTCTGTTATTTCCCTCTTCATGCCACTCCACCAGAAATACTCCCACAGATTCCTATACATTTTCGTATTGCCATGATAAATAGTGTACAAGGATCTGTGTGCTTTTTCTAGAATCGTCTTCTTGATGTCGTCATCCGCATGCACACACAATCTGGTGCGAAATCTCAAAACCCATCGTAAAAAATGTTGAATTCCTCTCCTTGACCATCTTGTATTCTGGCTATTACTTCTACTAATTTTGGATCATCCCCTAAGCAGCTTTAATTCTTTCATATGGTGTAGGTTGTACAACCAGACTGGCAATAAGCGCCTGAGGATCATCCTCCACTAATTCCACACCAAGCCTTTCCAAATCCATCTGAATTGGGTACTGAACTACTGCTGCTAGGTGTATTGCATCTTTTGATTTACGACTCAAAGCATCAGCCACCATATTTGCTTTAGCTAGGTGGTAACTAATGGCTATACTAGATGGCGCCCTTACAATTAGTAGAGTTGAGGAAACAACTTAATGAGTTATTTGTGGCAGGCTATATACGCCCTTTCAAGGAATTGTTTGGAACATCGGTGTTGCTTCAAAGGAAACATGATAAGAGGATGCAAATATGTGTGGACTAACACATGCTTATTAAGGTGATCATGCGTAACAAATATACCATTCCATTAATTGCTAATTTTTTGTTTAATCAACTAAGCAATGCAAAGCACTTTATCAAAATTGACTTGCAATTAGGCCCGATCAAATGAGGAAAATAGATGGTGATAAGTCAAAGACTACTTACATGATATAGCACAGGGCATAAAAATTCTTGGTGATGATATTCAAGTTAACAAATGCATTAGCAACATTCTACAAACTGATGAACCAACTGTTTCATGAGTTTCTCGACAAGCTTGTCAGTGTACCTAAATGACATTATTGTTTATGGTTCCACTTAAAAGGAACATAAAGAGCATCTACAAAAAGATGTTTGAAAAATTGAAAAAGAATAACTTTTATGTAAAGAAAGAGAAGTGCTCCTTTGCTCAAAGGAGGATCAAATTCCTTGGTTATATGATTGAGCAAGGTCACCTTGGAATGGAACTGAAGAAGGTGAAAGCTACTCAATACTAGAAGATGCCAACAACAATGAAGCAGTTGTGTTCCTTTCGTGAACTTTCCAACTATTATCTATGTCGCAAGTTTGTCGAGTGGTACTCGAGAACTGCCCTATTGACAAAAGTAATGAAGAAGGGTCACAAGTGGAATTGGATAAAGGAGTGCTAGGGAGCTTTTGACAACTTGAAAAAAAAAAAAAAAATTCATGATGCAAGATTTAATATTTGCACTTCCGAACATCATGAAACCCTTTGAGATACAAATATGTGCATCAAACTATGCCCTTAGTGAAGTCTTGTTACAATACAAGCATCCTATTGTGTACGCTTAGTGAAACTGAGCAGAAGTATATAGTTTAAGAGAAAGAGATGCTAGCAATGATATTGTCTTCACATGTGAGGCCATTAGCTACTTGGGTAGAAGTTCGTAGTGAAAATAGATAACTCATCTATTAGCCATTTATTCACATAACCAAAGTTGCCATCCTAGCAATCCCATGGGTGAGAATTCCCATCGAAGTTTTATTTCTTATTTATGCTCAAGGTAGGACAAATAAAGCATGTTGCAAATGTATTGAGCAGAAAGGCTAAACTTGCGGCCTTATAGATGATAACACACTTGACAATAATTAAGAATACCACAATAATATGGGAGAGCATTAAGGAGAACCTTGTCAAAGATCTCATTGTTCAAAACCTCATGAGGTTGGTGGAAGAGTGCAAAGCATGCTAGTTTGGTTAGAATATGGATTGCTGGTGACACATAGTAACTAGTTTTTTGTGCCTCGAGCTAAGACCTAAGGAAGACACTATGGAGAGAGTCTCATGACACTATTTGGGCAGTCCATCCTAGATGGTTTCACACTTTAACATTGTCAATGTAGAGGTATTGCTAGCCACAAATGATTTGGTTAAAATGTAGATTACTAATGACACATGATAATCAGCTCTTTGTGCCTTAAGTTGGAGACCTAAGGAAGACACTGCTAAGAGAGTGTCATGACACCATTGGGTAATACATCCTAGATGGCATCACACTTTAAATTTGTTAAAGTAGAGCTATTATTAGCCACACGTGTGATAAGGTGGTCGAGCATACCTAAACTTGTCTCACCTACTAGCAAGACAAAATAGAGTGGAAGTAGATCACAAGGTTATTGGAGTCTTTTCTAGTATCGATGAGATAATAGGAGAGTGTCTCACTTGACTTTCAATAGCTTCTTTAGAGTATAAAGACATAGGGTCTACACTCGTGGTGTTAGACATGTTTTCGAAGTGTGGTGCTTTCGTATCCGTATCAAAGCATTATTCAGCAGAGGAGACAACCTACATATTTTTCTAACATGTGGTAAGTATTGGGGTGTTTCTTACGAAATTCTCACTTAGATTCATAGGGAACTTCTGGACATAACTTTTCATAACCCTTGGTTGATAACTTGACATTTTTTGAACTACCACCCCCAAAACAAATAGACAAACACAAAGATTCACTGGGCTACTAGATGAGTATTTGCAATATTTCGACACTATCAACTAAAAAATCTAGGTGTAAGTATTCAACATGGCTCAATTTTGTTCTAATGCCCAAAAGAGCTCAACAACTAATAAAAGTCATTTTGAGCTTGTTACAGGTTTGCACCTACTGTTACCTTACACAGTAAAAGAGTCATACAAATGAAAGAGTCTAAGAGCATACATCTCCAATGGAAACAGAATAAGAAAATCACCTGAGCTTACCTACACAAAGCTTCCAAGCGAATGAAAAAGTAAGCAAATCAAAGGAGAAGACCATCGCACTTTAATGTGGGTGACTTTGTATTTGTTAAGATCCATCAAGAACATATGAAGTCACTACGAGAACAAGATAAGGACTGTTTTACAAATATGAAAGACCAATCCCCATCTTAGCTTCTTATAAGGTTGATCCTCTGACTTTGATGAAAGTGCATCACATGTTTACATTAGCTATCTCAAGCCATTCAATACTAACACTCAAAATTCAAGAAGAAGTCAATCAATTAGAGTTCAACTAAAGACACTGGAACTTGAAAAAAAAGAAAGAGTCAAACTTGTTGAAGCATTATGCTTGTCCATAATTTGCCGCTTTGTGTGCACACACTAGTTACCAATATATGTAAAAAATAATTTTATTCATTATGCATATGCCTTGGTGTAAAAAATAGGAATATGACTCATCCATCATTTTGATGTGATTCCTAAAACCACCAAAATCTAAATTAATAATTTTAACTTCTAATGGTTAATTTTATTCACAATTCATACCTATAAAACCACATCTTAAAAAGCAAGAGAATATCTTGAGGGTATTGAAGTAATTTTATTTTTCTTCAAAAATGGAGAAACATCTTTCTGCCAGCACATATGCCAGTCTCAATTCATTGCATCTTCCACAATGCTCCAATCTTGTCCGTTGGACCTTTTTTCAATCCAATGGTTCCCAACGCTCCACGCTTCCTTCCAAATGGCCTTTGATTGACCCAATGCCTTATGGCTTCTACGCCTCCACGCTCACCCCCTCTCTACCGTCCGATCAAAATTAATCCAACCACTACTTTCGACTCCTGCTGCGCCATTTGTTGACTCCAGCCTGCAAAAGTTTAACATTAATATCCCGCTTTTTTTTTTTTTTTCCCTTCTCTCTCTAAAACGAGACGAATCTCTCTCTCTCTCTCTCTCTCCCCGAAGAAAATGCAAGAGCAAGCAACAAGCTCTATCGCCGCTAACTCTCTCCCGTCGAGCAGTGAGAGATCATCAAGCTCTGCTCTTCAGATTGAGGTTAAAGAAGGTGAGATTTGATTCTTGCTATTCCCCCGGAAGCAGGGTACAACTGATTATCAAGCACCTCAGATTAACTCACATGAAATTTTGTTTTATGATTTACGGAGTATTAATAGTTTGTTTTCCCATCATGAATTACAACTGCTCTGTTCTCCATTTTTTTTTTTTCTTTTAGCGGTTGTCCGGATTTTCTCGGGAAAGATCACTTCAGAGAAAGATCTCGAGCCTAGTTTGTAGCTAGTTGCCACATTTAATCGATTCTCTCCCTTCAAGGTTTTTGAAACATTATAATCGAAACTGTACATCTTGGTATTTGAAAATTTTGAAAATAGGGGTACTTTCTCACCTGGGTAAGCGCACTTTCTCGGGAAAAATCATTTCGGAGAAGGATCGACCTCATGAAAAGCATGCAACTTTCCGCTGTTACATTGGATTCTCCAAATGGGGTTATCAAAAAATTTTCTATACTTAATTGAAATTTGGTTCATGACAATGAAGGGATGGAGAGCGACGACGAGATCAGGAGAGTGCCGGAGATCTGCGGGGAGGCGACGGGCAACTCGGGCGTTTCAACGGTGTCGGCGGCCGGTCCGGACCGGGTTCAGGCGTTGGCGGAGGGGCACCGGAAGAGAGGCAGAAGCCCAGCTGACAAAGAGAATAAGCGATTGAAAAGGTAAGAAAAATTTTTTTTGGAAAGAAAGCACGGATAGACTTAGTCGTGTCTTTGAGGAAGTGGCATTTTGGTAATGGGTGTGTTTTGGATTTTTGGAAACGGAAAAAGGTTGCTGAGGAACAGAGTGTCAGCGCAGCAAGCGAGGGAGAGGAAGAAGGCGTACTTGAATGAGTTGGAGGGGAGGGTGAAGGGCTTGGAGAAGAAGAACTCGGAGCTTGAGGAGAGGCTCTCCACTCTGCAGAATGAGAATCAGATGCTTAGACAAGTATGCTTCGTCTTCCCATCATTAGTTGCCACCCATCACCATCTTCATCGCATGCTGCCATTTCATGTTACGTTTACTTTTGAAGAATTTTTGTTCATTAACAAAGTCTTTTTCGGTATCTAAAGTAAATGAAAGGTCGAAAATTACGGATTTTTCAAGACATTTCATAATTTATTGTTTTTTTTAGGTGTGATGGAATGATACATATTTTTAAAATTTTAAAATATTTTGAATACCTATCCATTTTGCGAAGGGGTGCCAATGTCCCAAATCCAAGTGCTGCAAAGGGGCATAAATGTCCATTCACCCTTCCACGTGGCATTAATGGGCCCACCCCAATCATCATGGCATGTCATCCTCCAATGTCACATTTTTCCTCCCCGAAATATTTAAACTGAATGGCGGTGGATTGCAGGTATTGAAGAACACGACGGCAAGCAGGAGAGGAGGGAGCGGGAGCTCCAATGGAGATGGGCCTTTATGATAGAGAATGAATAAGAAAAGGGTTTAGGGAAACCTTGCCCCTCTATTTTATTTGTATTTCTAAGCTTCTAAAGTTTTCGTAGCTTCTACTATGTATGTATATATAGCATTCGAATGAGGCAGCAAATGAAGCTCTGAGCGGCTTTATTAATCCTAGATTAGTGCTTTTTACCCCTAATTTTTGTGATTTGCAGAGACATGCAGTCATTTATGAGAAATAAGTAAGGGTATCGGAGTAGTTTGGTAGAAATTTCTTGCCAAATTTTTTCCCACCATTGTAAGATTTTATCTACAAAATTGTCTCGTCTTACTATTAGAGTTAAAATTCAGATCTTAAATCTAAACTTGTATTCAATTGGACTAAATGTAATAAATTTTTCTAAACTCGTAGATTGAAACTTAGATTTTAAAATTTATGTTTTCAAATGCTATCTAAAGTATTTTAATATGGATCATCTAACACAAATATTGCACTATAAACTCTACAACCACCTCATAATTTATAGGTAGACAACCTAATTGAATACACGTGAAGCATTTCCAATGTTAGAAATGCTAAACAAGTATAATTGTATTTCTTATTTATAAAACTATACATGGGTGCCTATTTATACATGAGGCATAGAGTGCTGGATAAGTATAATACAAGTGTGTAGTACAAGTAAATAATGAATGTACAAGTAAATAAGGAATGTTAATAGCCTCGTCAAACGCAAGGTAGGTGGGAGACGAGCTCGAGGTTGTCAACCAAAGTACGATGATGTCCTTTAGGATATGACTTGGTGATGATCTTTAGAAAAAACTGAGAAGAGCTTGTGAGCAACATGGACAAGATGATAATGGATAAAATGTTAGGACCATGTGAGCAATAAACAAGCACCAGAAATTTACGTAGTTCGGTCAAGATCGACCTACGTCCACAGAGCATACCACAATTTGCTAAATCACTAGGAAAGAAAATAAAATCTCTTAGAGCCTCTCTTCTCTCTTCCTTACTCCCCTACACTCTCTTCTTCCTCTTTGTTATCTCTATCTCTCAACAGCTCCTTTATTTATAGATAACTAATAATAAATCACAATAAATCAAAACTATGAAATTACATTCATATAAAATAAATGGCCGCGAATTACAGCTTGCAAACGCGTCTCCTGCTTGCAGATCATAGCTCACGCATCTCCTGACTCCAGCACAACAATCTCCCACTTGGAGACGGAGATGCCTCTTCAACCAGTATCAATATATGAATAAATGATGTGTTCAAAATATGTCTTCAGACATGAAGACGAACTAAAATTGAACACAACTTCAGCTTCTCTATAGTCACCACTTTAGTTAACATATCTACCGGATTTCTACTACCTTAGATTTTTTCAAGTGTCAACACGCCGTCCTCTATCAGAGATCTGACAAAGTGATAACACATTCCAATATGTTTAGTTCTAGAATGAAATGCGGAGTTCTTTGCTAGATGTATCACACTCTGAGTGTCACTGTACAAAACATTCATTTCCTACTTTAATCCAAGCTCCATTAACAAACCCTGAAACCAATTCATCTCTTTACTGGCTTCTGTCACTGTTACATACTCAGTTTCTATAGTGGAGAGAACAACAATCTTTTGTATCTATGACATCCAACTAATAGTTGTTGTGCCAATAGTGAATATATACTCGGTGGTGCTTCTGCGATGATCAATTTCACATACAAAATCAGCATCTACAAACTCTTGGATTTTCAAATCGCTTTTGTCGAAACATAGGCACTTATCAATAGTATCACATAGATATCTCAAGGATTTGACATATATCTGCTGACAGCTCCCATTGCTTGGCCAATATCTAGTTTGGTACCAACCATAGCATACATGAGACTTTCAACGGATGAGGCATATGATACTTTAGTCATGAAATCTTTTTCTTCATCTGTCTGGGGAGATTGATCCTTAGAGAGACGGAAGTGACCTGCCAATAGTGTATTTATAGCTTTGGCGCGGCTCATGTTAAACCTCTGTAAAACACGACTAATGTACTCTGACTGAGATAACCTTAACATTCCTTGTTGCTTATCTCTAGAGATCCGGATCCCAAGCATCTGTTTTACAGGACCCAAGTCTTTCATATCAAATTTCTTTGACAATTGTTACTTTAATTTTCTGATCTCTTCTATATCTATTCCTGCGACTAGCATATCATCAACATATAACAGTAGGATAATATAGCTAGTATGATACCTTTTGAAGTAGCAACAGTGGTCGACATTGCACTTCTGAAAATTATTCCTCTGCATACAGCTGTCAAATTTCTTGTACCACTACCTAGGAGCTTGTTTGAGACTATACAAACTTTTCTTCAATTTGCATACAAGATTTTCTTTATCTTTAACTGAGAAACCTTCTGGCTATTGCATATAAATTTTCTCATCAAGATCACCGTGAAGAAATGTCGTTTCACATCCAACTGTTCAAGATGTAAATCCTTTAAGGCAACAATACTCAAAACAGATATGATGGTTGTCAGCTTCACAATTGGTGCAAAAATATTAGTGTAGTCAATTCCTTCCTTCTGTTCGAAACCTTTGACTACTAACCGAGTTTTATACCTTTTGTATCCATCATGTTCTTCTTTGATTTTGTACACCTATTTGTTGTGAAGAACCTTCTTACCATTGGGTAACTTAGCTAGTTCCCATGTTTTGTTGGAGTTAAGAGACTTCATCTCGTCTTTCATTGCAAGCTCCCACTTGCTCGAATCTCCTTCCTGCCATGCTTCAACATAACATTCAGGTTCTCCTCCATTTGTAAGAAGTAAATGATTTACATACCTCTTATTTGGTACATGTTGCCGAAAAGATCTCTTAAGCTCTGGTGCTAGAGTAGATGGTGGTGGTGCAATAATCTGTTCCACAGGTTCCTCTGCCTGAGGATTCTCGGTGTTCCGTTGTCGTATCCTTACACCTTTTAGAACATCATCCATATCTACAAAGGTTGTTTCAGAATCTGTAGATTTTTTTGTGTGTTTATCTTTGTACCTCATTTGTTCATAAAAAATCACATATCTACTTTTGATCACCTTTTTGTTTTCATTATCCTAAATGCGATACTCACATTCATCTCCACCATAACCGATGAAGGTGCATTTCCGGGATTTTGGATCTAGCTTATTCTTGACATGATCATTGATATGTACATATGCAATACAACCAAAAACTCTTAAATGTGAAAATCTTACCTCTTTATTGCTCCATACTTATTCTGGTAGATCATAGTCCAATGGTACTGATGGACTCCTATTAATCAAATAAGTTGCTGTGTTGATTGTTTCTGCCCAAAACATCTTTGGAAACCCTAACTGCATACGCATTCTTCTGGTTTTTTCTGTCAACGTTCTATTCATTCGCTCGGCTATGCCATTGTGTTGAGGCGTACTTGGCACAGTTCTTTCCATTATCATACCATGCTCATAGAAGAATTTCTTGAATTTGGTGTCATCATACTCACCACCGTTATCTGTTCTCAACTTCTTGATTTTAAAACCAGTTTCATTTTCTACCATTGCTTTTCAAATTTTAAAAGCATTAAAAACATTAGATTTATATTTCAGGAAGTAAACCCATACCTTCCTTGAATGATCGTCAATAAATGTTAGGAAGTAATGCTTCCCACCTGTGGATGAAATGGTCGTTGGTCCCTATACATTTGAATGGACTAGCTCAAGTCTCTCCTTTTTTGGGGTACTAATGTTTGTCTGGAAACTGATCCTCTTCTGTTTCCTAAATATGCAATCCTCACATGTGTCAATCTTCACCGACTGTAAATCACTCAACTTACTCTTTGAGTACATCGCCCTGAGTCCTTTCTCACTTAGGTATCTGAGTCGTTGATGTCATATGTTGCTATCATCATTTCATGTAGCAACTGTAGTAAACATGCATGCATTAGGAGTTACATAAAGAGTACTACTTTTCTTACCTCGTGCAATTGTCAATGCACCCTTCGAAATCTTTCCTTCATCACCAATAAAAGTTGTGTTATATCCTTCATCTGCCAGTTGACCAACTGAGATCAAGTTCTTCCTTAGGTCTGGAATAAATTTGACATCTCTTAACTTCCATATGGACCCATTCATCTTGATCTTCATTGTCCCCTTGCCAGTATTGTCGCAAGGTTGATCATTGTCAAGGTATACTTTACTGAAATCACCTGGTGTATACTCCTCTAGGCAATCTCTACTACAAGTGGCATGGAATAAAGCTCCAAAGTCTAACACCTAAGACTCCTTTTTACTCTCCAAAGAGCAGATCAACATATCATCATTTTCTGAAGTAACATTTGCTTCTGTCTTCGCCCTCATCTTATATTCTTTCTTCAGAATTTTGCACTGGTTCTTGTAATGACCAGTTTTTCCACAGTTCTAGCACTTAATAATTTTTGTTCCTTGGGGACCTGTGTCTTGAGAACCTCTAGGATTTCTGGATTTAGACAGCTTGGGTCTAAATATGTCGCAGTTGTTTGATCATCCATGCCTGTTTCTTTTGCCTCTACTTTCCATGTTCAAGGTTGAGCTCGAAGTGGAACCATGGTTTGACTGCATTTTGATTTCTTTCGTCAAAATCATGCTAACGACCTCATCATATACTAGCTTTGATTTCCCTGCGGAGCTACTGATTGTAGTAACAACATCATTCCAACTTTTGAGCAACTGACTGAGAATTAGGAAGACACAAATCTCACTATCAAATGTAATCCCGACTGAGGCAAGTTGATATGAAAATTCGTTAAAATTATTTAAATGCCTACTAAAACTTTCACCTGCAGACATGGTCATAGTAAATAACTTTTTCATAAGATGTACCTTATTAGCGGCTAACGACTACTCGTACATATTAGAAAATGCATCCATTAGAGACTTGGTGGATGATATATGCTTGATATTAAGTGCCACGGACTTTGACAACGTCATTCTGATAGCTCTGGGAGCTTTCTGGTCAAGTAACTCCCACTCGTCCTCATTCATAGATACTGGCTTACCCTTCAATGATGATTGCAACTCCTTCCCAAACAAGTAATCTTTAATCTGCATCTTCTAGAAACCAAAATTGTAGTGTTAAACATTTCAATTTTTGAGCTCTTTTCATTCGATATCCCCATTCAATGATCTAGATATGGAATTAGATCAAATGGATAGCACGGTTAGATCCGGAATGGTCGAAAACCTTAGAAATGGTTCAAGTCGTTCGAAAAAAGGGACCCGAAATGGCTCCAAAACACCTAGTCAAACTTCCGATCAAAACTGGTTAACTATAACAAAATATTCCTCTAACTGATGGAATATTCCTGACGGCGTCACCGACATCGTTAATAGATGCCGTTGGATGACGTGGCATGGTTGTGTGGCCCACTACTGACGTGGCGTTGACATGGCACTGTGGGGCCCACTACTAACGTGGCAGCTAACGTGACCATGACGCGGTAGCGGACAAGGCACTGACTCAGCGCTGGCACGGCGCTGGCGTGGACGCGTGGCCCACAGACGTGGACGGATGGTCAGGCCGGGTATAGATCCAGGTCGGGTGTAGTTAGGGTTTGGAGTGGGTTGTTGGGTCGGGTCGAGGCAGCCGGGTGAGGAAGACTCGTGGCATGCGTGGAGCGCGTGGTGAGTAGGTCATTGGCGCATGACAGTGCGTGAGGACACGTTCAACTCCGGCGAGGCGCATGTTAGCGCGTGTGATGCCATTCAAACTCCTTTCGAGCTTCGGTTTGCACCATTAGTTTCGTCTCGACAAGATGAACGTGATGGTGGCCTCAAAATTTAATTTTGAGCTATTGGACAGAGCTCTGATTTCGGTGAAAATCTCCAATCTGGCATTTCTACTCCAAACTAGGCTCTAATACCACTTGTTAGGACCCTGTGAGCAATAAACAAGCACTATAAATTTAAAGACACTAGAAATTTACGTGGTTCGGTCAAGATCGACCTACATCCATGGAGCACACCACAATTCACTAAACCACCGGGAAAGAAAATACAATCTCTCAGAGCCTCTCTTCTCTCCTCTCACTCCTCTACACTTTCTTCTGCCTCTCTATTATCTCTCTCTCTCAACAGCTCCTCTATTTATAGATAGCTGGTAATAAATCACAATAAATCAAAATAGAGGAATTACATTCATCTAAAATAAATGGTCGCAGATTACAGCTTGCGAACGCATCTCTAGTCTACAGATCACAGCTCACACGTCTCCTGGCTCCAGCACAACATAAAATGACAATCAATCTCGATGTGTTTAGTCCATGCATGGAAGACATCATTGTGAGCAATGTGAATGACACTTTGATTGTCACAATAAAGAAGAGTAGCTGAATGACACACCTAAGTCCTTGAGAAGTCGTCATAGCCAAAGGAGCTCATATGTGGTATCAATAAGGGCACAATATTCTGCTTCAGTATTGAAGCGGACCACAAGAGTTTGTTTCTTACTTTGTCAAGAAATCAGAGAAGTGTTAAGAAGAAAATAATAACCAGTGGTGGACCTGCGATCAGTGGGATCTCCTGCCCAATTAGCATTAGAGAATGCACGGAGAACAAGCGGAGACTAAGCAGAGTAGAAAGGGCCATGGAAGAGAGTGTCCTTCAGATATCGAAGAATGTGCAGAACATCATCATAGTGTGTTGATCGTGGAGCGGATAGATACTGGCACACCTAGTGAACAGCGTAGATGTTTGAACTAGTGATAGTGAGATACACTAGGCTGTCAACCAAGCATCTGTAAAGAGAGGGATTAGACAATGGTTTCCCTCCTAAAGGAGTTAGATGCGCATTAAGTTCAACTGGAGTGTCAACAGTCTTGCTATCAATGAGTCTAGCTTGAGACAAGAGTTCAGATGCATACTTGGCCTAAGAAATGTAAAGACCATATGTGGAATGAGTGATTTCAAGACCGAATGTGATGACCTGCTATTTATTCAACATTTTTTTCCCTTTTTTCTAATTATAGTAAATGTCATCTGTCTGAATACTAACAATAACATCTCAGGCCCAAAGAGCATTGAGGAAACTCTGTCTGTCATACATAACTAAGCAGCGGTACATAAAACTGGGAACTGCTAAATACAATACAACACCAAAAAACTATAGGTCTTTGAAATATATTTACAATACAAAATACCCAGTGATGACACTATGAACTAAGAACTATCCCAAAAACTGTTATCTCAAAAATTCCTACCCTTCTCACAAGGGCAGCTCAAGTCAACCTTTACCCGCGAGCCTGATCTGCTCGCCTAGCTGGATCTCTTGAAAAATGATAAGCCACTGGGATGAGACAATGCTCAGTAAGTGGAAATATGCTATTACTAGTATGTGGCGGCTGAGTTAAATATTTAAAATACAGCAATAATACTGTAAAATGAGAAAACTGATAAATTGTACGGAATATATGTCTATCATGTAATCTTTAAAATTTAACTGTGTATCTAAGTTTGCTATCTAAAGGTACTGCTAATATAATAGTATAAAATTCTGCTGTGATATATCTGTACATAGAAACTTCTGCTATACCTTGGGATCTGTATATCATGATATATTCCCTCATGATAGGGTTGTGCGGCCCGTAGGCTGGACTTACTCTGGTTGGCCTACCAGGCAAGTCAATCTATATCTGTACATCCGACAATATGTAATGATCTATGAAGATCCTATCCCACTGCAATCTCTTCGGGCTGTATCAAACCTCTGTCATTGTCTAACCGGCTACCTCAACCCAGCGTACTGGGGAGACTGCAATCTCTCCTAGCACGGTTAGACGAAATCCACATGCTATCTAAGTCACGTGGTTACACGTGTTTGAAACTAACAATGGTACCGTGCTCTGCTGTAAATATATATGTCTGTAATTTCCACAGGGGTCTGTAACTGTGTAATACTATATATATATATATATATATATATAACAATCTTACTACTTTTAACATGATTTCAAAAACAACCATAACACTATATTTTTGAGCTATATTATCTTATATATCTGTATTCAGCTGTGCTTTCTATCTGTACAATTTATAATATAATATTTATAAGCTTTGTATATAATATTTGTATGCTCTATATATAATATTTGTATGTTCTATATATAATATCTATATATTCTATATATCTGCTGTAGCATCTTGATGCTATCACTGTATAATTTGTACGAGTGTTATGGTCTAGAAATCATGTTTTTCTCTGAAAATACTGTAAGTCTCATTCATTTATAATATTCTAAAATATCTGAAAATCTGTATATCTATAACACTGTAAAATCTATATATATAGGGTACTGTAATAAACTCATGCCACACATTTGAATAAACGTAGTCTCCTGCTCAATTTTTGTAATTCTACTATAAAAATAATATTCATAATACTCTGAAAAATAATTTGATATACATGCTTGTAAATACCTATTCATAATATTATGTATACATATTAAAAATTGCTAGCATAGCATATTTCCCCTACCTTAAGTTTGAAAAGCCCCTATAAAATTATGGCTCTATACCCATAGGGTTTCTAACTCAACATTCTGAAAACAATATCCCCCAAAACAAAACATCAGTATTTCCTTACCTACAACAATTTCTTACAACTACAAGGAAGGCATAATCTGAATAAAATGTTTTACCCTAGATTTGGGATGGATTTCAAATTAACTTTCCCCACGATCTGCTCCGGCAGACTTGTAGAGAACTTTGCCATGAGCGTTGTGGTGGCCTCAAATCTTCAATCTGGCGAGAAATGGGGCCAGGATCGAAGAGAGAAGGGAAGGAGGTTGTAGGAGAGAGAGAGAGAGAGAGAGAGAGAGAGAGAGAGAGAGAGAGGAGGGTTTTGCGCTGAATATTTTGGTCAAAAATCCAAGTTTCAGCTATTTATAAGACTGGATTCGTTGACGAGACATGTCACCTCGTCGACGAGTTCTTAAGTAATTTTGTCGACTAACCCTACCTCCTCGTCGACAAAATTCAGACTGCCTAAAAACCCTTTCTCGATATCTTCTCGTCGACGAGGTCTACTTAAGCACTCGTTGACGAAGCCTGCTGCTTCCTTCTGTTTCTGTTTCCATTTCTCTCTCCCTTTATTATTTAAATACCATTATTCTTCGGGTTGTTACATCGAAGAAGTAGCTGAGATGACCAAGATCTTTCATCTCAAACTACTGACTAAGAAAATCCTTGAGTTCTTGAATGCCAATGAGGTCATCACTAGTTATGATCAAATCATCCACATATAGGAGAAGCAAAATGATGCCTTTGTCAGTGCGACGAAGAAATAAGGCAGAATCATAAAAACTGGCAGTGTAACCCAAGCGAACGATGGTGGAGCTGAACTTGGAAAACTAAGCTTGTGGAGCTTGTTTAATACCATAAAGTGCACGTCGAAGGTGACAAATCTTGTTTGGTTCAACAGAGAGACCAAGTGGAGGTTGCATATAAACTTCTTCTTTTAACTCCCCATTAAGGAAAACATTTTTGACATTCATCTGAAAAAGGTTCCACTTACTAGCAGCAATAACAACTAAGAGGGCACGAACAGATGAGATATGAGCAACTGGAGTAAAGGTCTCCTCATAATCAATCCCATACTCTTGTGTAAAACCTTTTACAACAAGACAAGCCTTGTAGTGCTCAATGGGCCCATCAGAGCTAGTCTTGATCTTGTAGATTCCCTTACAACCAACAAAGGATTGTCCACGAGGGAGAGTAGCCAAATCCCAAGTTTGGTTCTTTGATAATGCATCAAGTTCCTCTTTTATTGCAATCTACCATAAAGGGTTAGTGAAGGCCTCATGATAGGTGTGAGGCTTGTGTAGTGTAGCAAGGATAGTGTAACAATAATAATCAAGTAAGTGTGCAGGAATGGATCTTATCCGAGTTAAGTGACGAGGTGGAATGTCTTTTATAAGATCTTCAGGTGGAGCAGGAGCAGGGGACCCAAGCTTAGGGTTGGGTAGCCCGTCGTCGACCTACTCATCTTTCACCTATTCATTGAAGGGTGAACTGGGAAAGGGATCAAAAGTATCTGGTGGTTGGATAAAGAAGTCTATAGGAGGATCATGAGCATCTATAGAGGAAATAGGTGACTCATATGGAAAGGATTTTGACACAGAGGAGGTAGATAGGGAAGATCTAAAGTGAGAGAGCTCAACAAAGGATCAGTGTTCTCAAAAGACAACATTACAAGAGACACAAAGATGATGAGAGATAGGATTATAACATTGATACCCCTTTTGAGCTTCGCCATAGCCAAGGAAACAATAAAGTTTGGATCGAGGCTCAAGTTTGTTTTGCTAATGTGGTTGAAGAAGAACGAAACAAGCATAACCAAAGGAACTAATGTGATGATAGTCTGGAGGTGACCCAAAAAGATGCTCATATGGAGTTTGATTTTGGATAACAGGACTGGGAATGTGATTGATAGTATAAACAATATGAAGAGCAGCTTCACCCCAAAAGGAGTAGGAACTTTGGTAGAGAGAAGGAGAGCACGAATAGTGTCCAAAATATGACGAAGTTTTCATTCAGCTCTACCATTTTGTTGAGATGTACCTAGACAAGTTAGGTGATGTACAGTGCCATAGGAATGCAAAATGGCTTGAAAAGCATATTGAGTACAAGAGCATTATTAGATCGAAAATCTTGATACGTTTGGAAAAATGTGTTTCAACCATTTTTTGCAAAGTTACTATAGATTGGTAGTAATTCATAGCGAGATTTCATGGGAAAAATCTAACTATAACGAAAATAATCATCCATAAAGATAAAAAAATATCGAGATCCACCAATACTAGTAACAGGAGAAGATTCATAAACATCATAATGAATTAACTCAAAAATGCTATTAGTGACAGATTCACTATTATTAAAAGGTAAAGCTGGTTGTTTGCCTAGTTGGCATTAAGTACAATCACAATTATCTTTGGACATAGAACCTAATAGACCCTTAGAAGCTAATTGTTGTACTCGAGAAGAGGGCGTATGACCAAGACAAGTATGCCAAAGTTTGAGAGAAGGTAAAGAAGAAACCACAGCAGCTGTAGCGGCAATAGAAATAGGAGCAACAGGTGGAAGATGAAGGTTGTCCACGGGAAACATATGCCCAATTCACTATTGCCATGTAAAGTGAAACCATCAGCTATATGAATATTTAGATGGTGTGGTTTAGGTTCAGGTTCAAGTTTAGAAAATAAGGATGAGTAAGGTGTCATGTGCTTGCAACAGGCAGAATAAAAAAACCAAGATTGAGACTTAACAGGCAAGACTGAGAGAGTAGTGGAAAGAGATGCATTACTAGCCATACGAATAGCCTGAGCTATTATGTCATGTAGTTCAATTGAGGAGAGGTGGATAGTGGATCCAGAAGACCGAGACTTAGTTGAGATGGAAGGCATTTGCAGAGTAGACTCAGAATTGGAAACAACTACAGTATATATGTTGCGATAGTAACAAGTCTCAAAAGTTTGGTCAGGATGCTTGCAATAATTGCAGAACTTTTTGTTGGACTGCTTGCGATGATTGCCAGAGCTAGAGGCATCAAATCTTGATTGCGAAGGTTGCTCTGTGGGAGTAGAGGAAGCAATAGCTAGAATATTCAGTTTATTCTAGGCTTGAAGGGTTGCAAGATGAGCTTCTTCTCCAGCTAACTCATTTGTAGCAGTATCAAGAGAAGAAGGAGGATTGTGATTAAGAAGCTGACCTCGAATGGACTCATAAGCTTTGTCAAGTGACATCAAGAACTTATAGAGACAAAATTCATCTCGAACAACAACATATTGTTGAGCATCTTTTAAGCATTCCCAAGTTGGATTAGAAAGGTCAATTTGGTCCCAAAGGAAACGAAGATGATCATAGCAGTCATTTAATACACTGCCTTGGTTCTTGCTGAAGCTGATGCAACTCAACCACTAACTAATATTTCATGGATCCGTGAGAAGTGGAGTTTCGTTTGGCTAATATATCTCATGCAGATTTTGCATCATCAAAGTTGCCTAACATATTGGAGATGAAAGGAATGGAAGTGTTCCAGAGCCAAGTAAGGATCATATGGTTATGACTATCCCATTCAATTAGGCGAATAGTGAATGCAGTAGCTTATTTACCTGTCTCCTTAACAAAAATAGTGATTGCACCAGCACAATATTGCCAAAGCATACAACCTTTAAGAAAACAGCGCATAGCTTGAGACCAAGATAAATAATTCATAGTCCCCTCCAATGTAGTATTGATGGGGCAAGGAAGAAAAATATCACTTTTATCCATTTAGAGATGCAATATGCAAAAATAGACTGAAAAAAATGAAATCTACTCGTAAATTTGGGTAAGGAGAACCTGGCATGAAAAAGTCAACCATGGAAAGTCAATGGTCGACGGTCTGGTCAATGGTCAATGCTTGGGGGTCAATGTTCAACGCCCGGGGGGTTAATGGTCAACAGTGATGATGTGGCATGCTGACGTGACAAGCTGATGCGACGATGGGACCTAGTAATGATTGTGCTAAATTACAGCAGGTAAATTGTCAAGTGGGGAGGGGGTCACAATGGACTGCTTAAGTCTTACTTTCCTAAACATAATTTTTCTTAGACACGTAATTAGTACAATATAACTCCTGGGACCTCCAACCTGGCATGTAGGTAGCCGACGATTGGCACGTGAGGCATGTAGACTCTAAAATAAAGGATGCAGTGGTTTGTTGTGTGGTTCCTTGTCGGTGACGGAAGCGTGATAGGGAAGGAGCAACACCACGAAAACAAGACTGCTAAGAAAAGTTCAGAGCAGTGACTATGATTCCATGTTAGAAATATTGAACGAGTATAATTATATTTCTTATTCATAAGACTATACATGGGTACCTATTTATATAGGAGGCACGGAGTGTTGTACAAGCATAGTACAAGTGCAGTACAAATGTGTAGTACAAGTGCAGTACAAGTGTAACAACTTGCCTAATTTACCATATATATACATAATAGCATGCCATTAATCATGATAATCATAAACATAATCCACCCAGACCCGTGGGTACTGGGGAATAAACCTCTCATTTACCACTGACACCCTAGCAGTGGAAAATAAACATCATATACATAACAAACCAACCGTCCAAATACAATACCAGAGTTCTACAAAGCCGTCATATAAATATACACACATCCCAAAATGATTATAAGTTCCCTAGGGTCACTACCCAAAAACCCATTTGACCATAGCATAGCGACTTACCTTTCTGGTAGGGTAGATTGGGCGGCCACTAAAGCTGCAGAGGTCTACCGCTCCTCTACCTAGATTCCCTAAAATGTTTTAGAGCTTGGGTGAGACACCTTTCTCTAAGGGAAATAAATTAATATCAGTGTGTGGCAACATGGGTATTTTCATGTATCATAAGCATATACTGTATATAAATTGTATATGTGAAAACTGACTGATTATTTACTGAATAAACATATTTAAAAGTAACATACATGTCATGCTATATCTCTGTACGTGTAAATCATCTTATATAACTGTATAATATGTGAAATAAATCTTAAGATGGATAGCTAGCTGATGCTATGTATTACCCCCACATGACTGGGTTATGCGGCCCAAAGGTGGGACCTTGCACTGGCTGACCAATCATGCTAGATCAATATAAGTCTGTAAGTATGATGGACTCACCCCACCCTAGTTCGGATTGCCCGGGGGACGTCTACAACTCTACACTGAACCCACATCGACTGCTAATCTCCCACAGCCCTTTGCGGCATGTGGTAGCACTAACATAATCTGAATATATATATATATATATATATATATATATATAGTTGCTGTAACGACCTACTTGTTTTATCATTTTTTTTCTTTTCTATAGTAATATTCTATATAATAACCTTGAAAAATCATAATCAACCTAGACCCAAGGGTACCAGGGGTATACTTGAAATACAATACTGATGCCTGACCAACAGGAAACGTAATATCATATGCATATCAAATTACCATTCAACACAATATCAGAGTTTACTACATCCCTCATATGATTACACATAACCCAAAATATCCAAAAACAAGTACTAGGGTCGTCACCCAAAAATCCGTCTGACCCTAACAAAAGACTTACCCTTTAAATAGGGTAGAATAGCTGAATCCTAACACTGCGGAGCTTTATCTGCTCTTCTATCTGAGGCTCCTGAAATGTTTATATAATTGGGGTGAAACACCTCTTAGTAAGGGATAAAACTAATATCATTGCGTGACAACATAAGTAGTTTTGTGTTATACATATAACAATACATAAATATACTTGAGAAAACTGTCTGTATCACATCTAAGAGAAACATATTTTATCATATCATGGTATAACATACTAAATTTCTGTACACATAAATCATCTTATATAACTATACATAGAAAACATCCTGGATGGTTAGCTAGCTGGTGTCTTGTCTTACCCCCATATAACTGGGTTGTGCGGTCTGAAGGTGGCACTTAGCAATGGTTGGCCGATCACGCTAGATCAACATAACTCTGTAAGTACAATGGGTTTGCCCCTCCTGGTTCGAACACTAGAGGGATGTCTACGCTACAATAAACCACATCGACTTCCGATCTCCCACTACCCAGTACGGCAAGCGGTAACACTAACATAAACATGATCGTGATTATATAGCTATGGTATTGTGCTTCGTGAAAACCTAAACCAAGCCAACCAGGTTTTGATAACATATTCCCAAATAATGATACATAACTATTTCATAATCATATATGTCATGTTAATATTTTCATACATCTTTGCATAACATATCATATAAAATTTACGGCCCTTACACAGGTATTTTTTTTATAAAATCTCGACCCATACGCCAACATATCATATAAAATCCTCGGCCCCTACGCCGACATGCCATATAAAATCCTTAGTTTGAAAAATCCCGGTATCATTTTATCATTTTCCTGTAAGCAGTAATAACATACCTATTTTGTAAACGTAATATTTCCTTATCATAATTTCCATGGTAAAAATTACTTATGCTACACAAAAGAGATATTAATCTTATTTCTATTATTATACATGAAATTCATATTTTTTATCAACTACATTATTTTCTACATAATTCTACAATATACATATTTATTTGAAACTAAATGTTGTAAAATAGTAAATACATTTTCATAAAATCCTAACTTAGTTTATTCCCTGACCTGATTTTTGAAAAGCCCTTATAATGTCTAGTCTTATACTTGCAGGGTTCTCCATTCAACACCCTGAAAACAACATCTCCCTTAACAAAACTTTAGTAGTTTTTCGACTACTACATTTTCTACAACTGTAGGAAAGTCAAATACTAAATAAAAAGCCTTAACTTGAATTTAGGATGGAATCCAAGTTAGCTCCACCAATGATCCATTCCAGCAGGCTTGGAGAGAAACTTCCCAAGAGTGTCTTGGTAGCTTCGGATCGTCAAACCAGCACTGACCCAAAGGAAGGGATAGGGGATGAACATGAGAGAGAGAGAGAGAGAGAGAGAGAGAGAGAGAGAGAGAGAGAGAGAAGGTTCTTCACATAATTTCTACATAAAAATCAAGTTTAGGCTATTTATACACCTACACTCATTGACGAGCCATGTCACTTCGTCAACAAGGTCACAAAGGAAGTTCGTCAACGAATGCTCATTCCTCGTCGATAAAATTCAGAACTAAAAATAGCCTCTCGGTAACTTCTCGTCGATGATACACGTGTCCCCATCGATAATCCCAATAAGCCACTTTGTCGACGAGGACCTACTATGACCCCCTTTAACAATTTCTTATTTCTCCCTCTTTATTATTTAAATGTCATAATTCTTTGGGTGTTTACAGCTATGATACCGTACTCCTGAAAACTGAACTAAGCTAAGCCATCCGGGTTATGATATCATATACTATGTTTCATATGTTGAACATAACTATTTCATCATAATATCTAACATAATAATAATTTCATGAAAATAGCATATCATACATCATGGCCCTTGCGCCGGTATATCATATCATATAAATTATGGCCCTTGCGCCATTTCATATAAATTATGACCCTCACGCCGTATCATATAAATTACGGTCTTTGCGCCGACATATCATAAATTACGGTCCTTGCGCCATTTCATATAAATTACGGCCCTTGGGCCGTATCATATAAATTACAATCCTTGCGTCGTTGCATTATAATATACTTTAAACATATTTCTGCATTATTTTTAACAATTTCTTGAAACAGTGATAGCATGCTTATTTTAAAAACATAGTATTTTTCCATTACATAAAATCGTAAAAATCTATACCTATGTCACACAAAAGTAAATCATGTTCTACTCATAAAATCAGCACTGAAATCATTTTTCTTGATTAAATGTATTAAAACAATCTCCTGTTAATAACAGCAAATTTTCCAAACATAATTCTATGTTATACATAATTTCCTGGAATAAAATGCTGTAAAATAGTCAATATTTTCATGAAAAAGACTCACTTAATTTATTCCCTTACTTGATTTCTTGAACTACGCCAACAAGAATCACAAACTAATGCCTACGGCGCTCACCCATACCCTGAATAAAAAATCATAATTCCATTAAATCAATCCTAAATAAAATACTATTTTAATATTTCATAGGCTCATAAATTTTAAATAAATAATTATACTCTCAAATATAATCAATTTACTTAATTCCCAAAATCTCACTCTCACCTTGCAATGGTGCATAAGAAACCCAAATTGAAAATTTACTCTACCCAAAATGACGACGATCGGGATTAGGACCCCGTGGTAGTGCCTGATTGTCGATTTGACTGAAGATCTAGGGAGAAATTGAGAAAATATGGAAAGATTATCTTATCCCAGGAATGGTGTCTATGCCGCTCCCATGACAAATTCGCTCTAGTAGAAATGTCGGTGGCGGAGCTAGAAATCTAACGACACATTTCATTTCCTGATCAACTGAATATTCGTCAAGAAATTGAAGGAAGTGGAGGAGAGACGGAGACGAGCGAGAAGGGGGGGGGGGGGGGCGCTGCGGCTTCTCCAATAATTATAAAATCCTGAAGCTTCAACATATATGTTTAAATAATAGAATAATAATTATAACTTTTAACCTCTCTCTCTTTATATATATATATATATATAATATTATATTACTTATTTCATAATTCTTATTATTTAATTAATTTATTTATTATTCAATTTAATTTTAAATCTTAAATTATTTATTTCTTTATTATTTTATTTTATTATTATTTTTTTACATTTCCAAACATATCGTTTTCTAGGGCATTACAACAAGTGTTTAGTTCAAGTAAAGAAGGAATACATGTTAACATCCAATACTCATCTTATATGAATTATAACTCTTGAATCATTGTCTTGGTAAATAATTATTTCCTCAACCTATAGACATGGTTTTCCTTCTTAAGTTCCTTAAAATCTGCTTGTTATTTTTTTAAGTGAAAGAATGTTGTTTTAACATCCAATTACTCTCACTGTAAATCAAATTAGCCAAGAATGATTGAATGGAAGTATATCATAGAATTAGCAAGAACACCTAAGCATAGTCTATTCCTTTCCCCTAAAAGTATTCCTTTGAGATGAGCTTAACTTTGAATTGTTTACCTTCTATTTTTTGTTTTTTTTGAATCATTATCTTTCTTTAATTTTGAAATCTATTTGCACTCTACTATCTTCCTTCTTTTAAGAAAATTCATTTCATTTTGGTGTAAAAATTCCACCTCTCCCATCACAACCTTTATCCACCTATTTTTGTATGGATCTCAAATCCATATCCTTGCATTCTTGAGATGATATAAAAGCTTTGCTATTCTTTAAGCTACACCTCTAACCATATCCTTGCATTACTAGGATTGTGTACAGGCATTGCAATTCTTTTTCTACACGACGCTCCCTCTTTTTCAATTGAGGGCACTTAGGTTGGTAGTTCTTTAGTCCACCCAACTTCTTTTGCACCCATAGTCCTTGTCAATTTTTCTACCTTGTTTATATTCTTTGTCCTAAACACAGGCACCACATTATTTCATCTTTACTCATCACATCTTGTAATTTGGATCCCATAGCTTGATCTCCTTGTTTTTATTTTCATCACTAATAAAATGCATACCTTGGTTTTAGGGTTTAGCTTAGATAAAAGCTTATTATGAATGTGAGGATATGCTAGGCAATTGAAGATCCTCAGTAGAACAAATTACCTCATAACTTTACCAAACTTTCTTGGCCACTTTTCCTCCAAGCTTCAAAAGAGATGACTCATTGATAATATAACAAATCATATTGACCACATCTATCTAGAAACTGATAGCCAATTCAGCAAGTAACCTCGTACTCCAAGTCTTTTCAAGCAAGGTTATGTTCATCTTCCTAGACACTCCATATCACTTTGAAGTCCTATCAAATATAAAATGCTTGACAATTTCCTTAGACCTGTAGAGGTTAAAAAAGCATTTAACTACTATTCCAAACCATAATTTGACCTGAAACACTTCAATGACATTATTATTGCTAAACCTCCACTCTCAACTATTTGAATTTGGAGAACATATCTTCTTTTTTTTTGTAATGAAGTAGACTCAAAGATTCCAAAAGTTACCAATGAAACTAAAAAAGTATTAATCTCAATTCCTTGTTGGATACTAGCCTTGACATATGTGTAAACATATTCCCGACTACCTCTATTTCACCCTTCATTATTACCCAATGCGCAACACTTGTAGAAATTAACTTTGCATTATTTCAACCTTTCAATAGTTTCCTCTCTTGGAGTTGCATTGATTTTCTATACACTCACATATTCAAGGCTCATAACCCAAAGGGTTAATCAACTATGTTATTATCTAATGAAGTGACTATTATGCTATCAAAAACTATACTACCTAGCAGTTTATACCAATTTCATTAGTTAGTTTACCCTTCATGATAACCTTAAAAATTGAATTGTCCATGTTGTTGAAAGTCCATGCATAGTCTTCCAAGTAATTGATAGAAAGAAGATTCTTCTCTAATTATGGTGCATGTCTAACATTCTTTAATGTTATGTTAGTAAAATATTCTAGTCTTTATACTAATAATTGAACAAGGATGACCATTTCCAAGAATTATTAATCCACTACAACAATTATAGGTATAATGTCACACCATAAATAATAATAATAATAATAATAATAATAATAATAATAATAATAATAATAATAATAAAAGTACTTTGGATCCATAATTCAGGTATCATAAAGAATTATTGCTTATGGTAACAAGCCGAAGTTGCTTGTCTATTAAATATTTTGTCACCATACTTGTTGAAACTAATGGGTTGATCTTTCTTGTCTTCTCTTTCTTCCATCATAATAATAATAATAATAATAATAATAATAATAATAATACAATCACACTTATAGTATCAATTTTTTTTTTTTTTTGCACTTGAAGCATCCAAAACATTCTTACTCTTTAATTTTAATGAGACTTTCCCTTCTAGTGTATGTAAGAATTAATTAACTATGCATTTCAAAACATGAATTTAAAATATTAAATTTAGACTTATTTAAATTTTGATAAAATGCAACATAATTTTGTGTATAATTTGTCTAAACTAAAACGAAGCCCCCACATATAGAATTTAAACAAAAAGATAAAAAGAAAATTGTAGTCGCTCGTAATAAAAAAAAAAAAAAAACAGAGAAGGCAGTTGTAGCACCATTGATTATGTAAAATAGTAATAATGTATTAATGCATGTATAACATTGAATTAATGTAATGTACAGAATACATTATTTGTCGATGGTCATCTTTTACCCAAATTATTGCATAACTTAGCTGAATATGTGAAAAAATTAATACAAAAACAAGGAGTAAAGAAATGTAACACAAGATAATCAATTGGCCACTTAAAGGCGATCAATCGGGCCCCTTTTCTTCCCTATTTCTCCACACATATGCAGAGAACTTTGAGCCATTCAGGACTCCTTGGGGCAGTTGACCGGTTCAGTGGAATTTGAATTTTTTGAGTTGTCTTAATTTGATTGGTTAGGATTTGGGTGTACCAAGTGTCTAAGTCGTTGTCACGTGTCAAGCAACGATCAAAGCCATTAGTAGTTGGTTGGTCGGTGGTTAATTTAATTTGAATTTTTAATTTTTGAATTCAAATTTCAAACCCATTCCCTCTCTTTTGCATGCTCTCTAAATAAATCATACAAGGTGTTGACCCAAAGACAACCCAAGACGGGGGTGAATTGGATTTAATAAAAATTAAAATACTTGATACAAAAATTTAAAGTAATTAAACCAACCAAGCAATTTACACAAATATAAAATCAAATAAAAAAGAGAAGAAAATAGAAATTTGCAAACTCTTTTATAGTGGTTCGAAAATTGACATACGTCCAGTCTCTCAAGACCAACTATCTTAAGGTTCCACTAACTCTCTTGTTTTCATGGCAGCAAGGACACCAATCACACCCCTTCTTTTTTGGAGACCAAGGAAACCAAAGCACCTTACTTTGATGAAGGCAAGGACACCAATTTACTAGAAATATTACAAATGAAAATTCCTCACAATGAAAATTTACAATTTGAACTCACAAATTGAACTCAAAGAATAATCAAATGAAAGCACAAAAGTTTTCTCTCAAAGAATAAACAAAATATCTCCCAAAGAGAGATAGAGTGAAAGCAAAAGCATTTGGTAGTCCAATATGGATAGCTTCTCTAAAGTTCTCAAGAATAAGAAGGGCATATATATATATATATAAATTGGATGAAAACTAGCCATTTTTTATCAGTTGGAGCCTTTTTGGCTTTTTGGGTGGTCGACAACATATAGGATTAGATTTATGCTTACTATTCGTTAGAGACGAGAAGAAGATCATCGCAAGAAAAACTTGTCAGACTAGTCGACCGCCTCTAGCCTCTGCCTAGGCCAATCGACCGGCTTTGGCGCAAGGGCGAGGTTCAATCTACTTTATGCTATCCTTTTGTCGATTTTGGTCTACTAGTATTATGCCTTATATTTTTTCATAGTTTTACAAATTAAAATACATTACAATTAAGAGAGCAATAATACAAATAAATCAAATTAAGGTCTTCAATAACTTCTCTCAATTCTTCAACTTCAGTGGCTCTGATCCTGTAAACAACTTAACCACAAAACCAGTAGTCCATAATATAGTTTGTTGTCATCAAAACTAGTTTAATGAAACCCTGAGACTAACGATCTCTCCCTTTTTATAATGACAAACTATTTACCAAAAATAGGAATAAATATAAATCATTTAAACACACACAAATTCCTATACCAATTTATCATGACCCAAAGGCAACCCAAGAAAGGGTGAATTGGATTTAAAAAATTAAAATGTTCTTAATACAAAATTGAAGGCAAATACACAATCAAGAAAATCATCCAAATATAAAAGCAATTTAAATCAAAGAGAGAAGGGATATAGAATTGCAAACTCTTTTGTAGCAGTTCGGCTATCCCTGCCTATGTCCACTCTCTTAAGACTAATCGTCTCGAGGTTCCATTATACCCTTATTTTAACAGAGACCAAGGAACAAATTTACAACCCTTGTTATATTGGAAACAAGGAAACTAAGACACTTCTTGTTTTATAAAGACCAATGACCCAAATACGATCAAGCTTATAAAGAAAATTCCTCACAGGGAAGATATAAAATTTTAGTACACAGAATGAACTCTCGAAAAGTAACCAAAACGAGACTCAAGAGTTTTCTAAACTATTTCTCAACAAGGAAGTGCAAAAGAAAGTATGAGGGAATTAGAGATAATTGAGGCTAGAGCACTTGGGTATTCAGTGTTTGTATGTTCTATAATGTTCTTAAGACTTAGGAGGGCATATATATAGAGAGTTTGGATGAAAACTAGTCATTTTTTGCCCATTGGAGCCTTTTTGGCTTTCAGACCGATTGACTACTTATAGGGTTTAGTCAACAACTTACTAGTTGTTAGAGACAAAAAATGAACAAGTAGATTGCACTTAACAAGCCTCATTTGTCTTAGGCCACGTAACTTGCATGTGAATGACCTAACTTGCCTCAAGCTATGTGACCTACATGTGGCAAAACTAACCTACCCTTACTCTAGGTAGACCTACTTATTCACGTGGTTCATATATGATAGACTTGACCTTAAATATTGGAAAATCTGACCTACTTGAAGTTATGCGATCTACGCATGGCAAACCTAATCTACCCCCTACTCTAGGTATGCCCCCTTAGCCATATGATTTTCAAATAATAAACCTCACCTATTTCAGGTCATGTGACCTATATATAGCTAACTTGACCTACTTCAAGTGATCTGATCTACATATGGCAGACCTAACCTGCACTTACCTTTAAGGAAGTCTCCTTAGTCATGTGGTTTGCATATGGTAAACCTAAATTGCCTTACGCCATATGACCTGCATTTGGAAGACTTAACCTACTTTAGGTCATGTGATCTACATATGACTGACCTGGTTTGAGTCAAAAGATTTACACATGGTAGACTTAACATGCCCTTAATTTTGGTAAGCCTCTTAGTTACATGGTCTAAAGATGGGGTTCTAACCTGCCTTAGGCTATGTGACCTACATGTGGAAATCTTAAATGACAAACCTAACATGCTTCAATCACATGAGTTGAACGTGGCAAACTTGATCTACCTCCCCACTTGAAGTAAGCCTCCTTATTCATGTGGTATGCACATGATAGATCTTACCTACATTACACTATCTAACGTGTATGTGAAAGACCTATCCTCGAGTGGTCAGATTAAATTGATTTAGATAATCTCAAATCATTGTAAAATTAGGGGGTGGAAAACCTTATGAGAGCTCACTCCAGGTTGGGTTTAGCCAAGATGCCCTAAGGTAGACGCTCACTCTACCAAACCATTTGAGAGCCAAGGTGGCTCTATCTTTCACAGCTTGTCCTCACCATCTCCACAAGGGGACAAGTGATGAAATATGCTCCCTTTGCAAAGGTTTGCTTAAGAGAGTTAGTCATACCTATTATGTACCTAAAAGTTTCACCCTTTGCTTGCCAAGACCAAGGAGTTGGGCTCACCTTCACTGATCCAAGGAGCTATAATTATATGAATATTTCTTCAAATTTGGTTTCCGGCTCTTTGTAGATCCTTTTTCTTGTGGAAGTGCTTGATTAATATAGCATCGTTCCTGGTTAACTCATCCTAAAAATCTTGGTTGAGCTGGATAAGTTTCATTGCCCTTTTCCAAACATAGCCCCATTTTGAACATGGCATATGCATGTTTTCAACTAAACACCCATCCCACCAAACTGGAGCGGTGCTAACTTAACTACAACCTTAGTGTGAATTTATGTGTAATCCCAAAAGGAGGGGGGTGAATTGGGTATTTTAAAAATCCTAGTCTTTAGATTCTAATTTTTGAAGAACTTTCAATCACACACTCACAAACTAGATGACAGGAAGTTCAGTATTTCTCAACTTATCAATTTAATGTGTGATTTTATCATGCAAACAAGATTACCCAATTACTTTACATACATAACAAACAAATAATTAAGTGCAAGCAAAAATTAAAAGAGTTAAGGGAAGAGAGATGCAAACACGGTTTTTATGAGGTTCAGCCAACCCGGTCTTCGTCCTCGCTTTGGGTAAACTATCCAAGGATTCCACTATAATGCTCCTTAACTTGGAACAAAGCTTCCCATTACAATCTTCTGTTTACAAGAGGCGTAAGTTCCTCCTTCCCAGCTCACAACTTGAACCGTCAATACAATAGAAAAATAAGATTCCTAAAAACTCAGATGCTTCTCACAAGCTAATGAGTACAATAAAATCTAAACACACTCACAGGATATAATTTGAAGCTCAATAGAGTGTATGTGATGTGCTTAATAAAATTTTTTGCAATAATAAATGTATGATCTTTGTATAAAAATCCATATGTTACGTGCTCCAAAGATCTAGACCAAATATATGATCTTTGTATAAAGAATATATATATATATATATATATATATATATATATATATATGATTTCAAAGATTTAAGCTTTAGAAAAAACTTTTTCCCAAATAAAATTTTCATGTAATATATAGATGATGAGCAAGAGCTTTTCTTCTCAATAAAATATTAAATTTAAGAGTATGAGAAATGAAAAACTTTTAATATAAAGATTGAATGCACAAAGAAACTATTTATGTATCAAACCTTAATACCTAAGGATTGCTTGCAAGATATGTATATGCATGCCCTTTGAAAACTGAGATAATCACACAACAATGTCTGAATGCGGTAAAGTATTGGCAAAAATGTGCTAGATCTCTACAAGAATCTCTATAAAGTGTTTCTTCTTGTTTCTTAGTGTTTCTCTAGGGTTTAGGGTTTGTTTAAATAAGCATTCTCGGTATTTGATCAATTTCTGGCCGTTGGATCATTTAATAAAACAAATTTCGTTTGTGTCAGTGCTGAAGCATCATTCTACATGACGAACTCGTCGATGAGTGGATACATTCATTGACGAGTGTTCAACACTGATTTGGCGATGTAACTAGGGGACTCGTCGATGGGTGGACTGTCTGAGATTTTTGAGCCCTTGGTATTTTCTCATCGATAAGAACAGAGTGTTCGGCGACGAGTGGCCTTCAGTCATTAGTCAATGAGACCAAGAGAATCATCGACGAGTTGCTTGTTAATCAACCTGATCCAACCTAGGTAAATGTATATAAATATTTCATAAAAAACATGCATCCTAAGGTCAATCTATATGTCATTTTAAGCTTCAAACTATATCATATGAGATATGTAAATACAATCAAACCTAATTGTTGACCTTATTGGTCACGCCCGATTTTGATTATGACAAAATACTCATTGTATCTAATGGATGCTTGAGGTTTTGTGCAGGAACTAAGATTGTTAAGATAAAGATGGGCACAAAGCAAGCAAAGACTGCAAATACTGAAGACCAATTTATATTCAGTATTGTAATATATTTGCATAATTGGTCTGTAGTAGTAATTAGGTTTCTGGTTTGTAATAAGCTCACACACATTACATGCATAATAATACGTAAGCTCAAACAAATCGTAAATGAGAAATGACCTTAGAAAGACCTTAGGATTTTCCCTTCAGTCGACCGACACCGGACTTTTTCGGTGTCTTAATTGTGGACATAAATGACCCTAGGACACATACATTTGCATATATGTTTGTTAAGCACTTGAATAGGGTTTGTATGTTTCGAAACGGGACCGAAATGCACACTTGGTGCACTTTGGGTCGACCGGCCAACATAGTTCATTTTAGCCTGGTCGATCGAACCAGACCTGGGTCAAAAGTTGACCAAGGCCCTAGTCGGTCGAACCATGTAGTTCAAAACCCCCCGGTCGATCGAAACCCTCTCTGGTCAACATTTTGACCATTTGGTCAACTGAGCTATTTTTGTACTCCAACTACCTGGTCGATCGAGGGATCCTTGGGAAAATTTCCAGCTGTCTGGTCGACCGAACCAGCCAATTCAAATTGGCCCGGTCGACCGAACCTCGATAAAATAGGAAAATCACCTTTGGAAAGGAACTTTCGGTCGACCAAGCCCTTAGTTCAAAATCCTCCTGGTCGACCGAACCATATGAGACCTGGTCGACCGAAACTGTTCTGGTCGATCGGACCTCTCGGGTTGCCCTGATTTTTACCATGATTAAATATTTTTTAAACAGGGTTAATATGCTTTAAATGTCATTAAATTTTCTTAATAATACCCAATAGGTTCCCAACGGTCATATTTTCTCCCATGTTTATATATATGAGATCATTTGTGAAAATTATGAGGGATTAAGCTACCGTAATTAGGGAGAATTCTCTGATAACCCAAAAACACATACTACTCATTTTTTAGCCTCATTCACTCATGCTTACCTTCTATTAGTGCCTACATTATTTGTAAGTGAATTGAGTGTTTTGTTTCCCTAGGTTTGCTCTCCTTGCCTTGATTGATTGACTTGATTTTCTTGAGAGCTAAACCCAAGTATTCTTAGGGGACTTTGTTAATAAGTCTCTCCTAAGAAGACTTTTATTTGATCTTCTGAGGTTGTATATTCATTGCAATATCTTGAGAAGATCGTATAAGTATTTTGGTTGCAAATCTTTTCATAATCACTTCCAAATATCTAGTGTACTTTTATCTTGAAAAATATTTGAAGAGATATTTGTTTGTGTGATAGTGATCTTTGTTGCAATATTTACTCACTCATATATTATTTGCTGAATACAAAAATTACACATCTTTTGCAAACCAAGCATATACATCATTTGATATTTACATGCTTGAGACATCCTACTGATTGAAATACTTCAAATTTGACATCTTTGTGTGAACTTATTGGTTGAACATCTTGTGATACAAAGATTGCTTGATTGATACTCTCACGCACTCTATTCACTGATAGTAAACATATATATCTGAGAGTTGAAATATTGGACCACACTGAGCTTACATATTATATCATTTGTGGTGTATGTGATTGAACGCATTTGGGTACGAATTTGTTTTACGTGAAAGCACTTTCAAACTGTACCAATTGATTGTAATACACATCTATTGTATTTCCAGACACGGGTTTGAAGAGGGAGACTAGCCCTAGAATAGTCTCGGATTGGCTTAGACCTCGTTAGGAAAGCCAGGTGCATCGTCCTGTTAAGGCGTGTAGGTTGAGGTCAGCCCCGCTAATTGACCTGGTTAAGGTTGAGGTCAGCCCTGTGCTAATTGACCTGGTTGTAAACGGTGTCGCTCTAGCCTTAAGTGAGCCTTTAGTGGAATCCTCTGACTTGCGAGCTAGAGGCGGGGACATAGGCACAGTTGGCTGAACCCCGATAACATATTGTGTGTTTGTTTATATTTCCACACTTTATATTTACCGCACGTGTATGTTATTATGTGGATGATGCGCTTGATTTAAATTTCCATATATCATATTTATCAATGTATTTGGAACTACATAGAAAGACCCTAGGTTTTAATATCTTGCCAACATCTAGTTCAACCTAAGAGAAAAGATTAAAATTCCAATTCACCCCCCTCTTGGGAATACACCAATTCTAACACTAATGCGGTTTACAATTGAAAAATTGGATTGCCTCTATCCGTCTGCTCTTTAGCTTCCATGGGTTGAGCCAAGTAATATGTACTTCATGCTCCTCATGACTTCCATAGTGTACTTACCCTTCAGGTATGTTAAGTCATGAAACTAATCAAAAACTCAATGCACGGGTAAAATACCAGGTGATTTGTCATTATGGAAATAGGATTGGATTCATAGAGTTAATAATCTCCCCCTTTTTTATGATGACAAATACACGAGAAAAATGGGTTAAGCCTAACAAAGCTCCCCTTAAAATAATGCATGATTTTAATATAGCAATGTAATCTAGAAAATATTTATGCTCTAAAAGTATTTTTGCTTTAGAAAATATCTATCCCTTTTGATCTTTGAAAAGTATCTCTCCCTTTTGAGGTTGAAAAAAAAAAATTCCTTTAATAAATATTTTCTCCCCCTTTTTGACATCAATCAAAAAGGTATAAAAAAATACGAATTTAAATATCTCTCCCCTTTATTAAAAAATTTATCTCTCCCCCTTTCGAAAGATATAGCTATTTTGTAAAATCAATTTTCATGTTGAACCTACAACAACATTTCAATCAACATTTATGTAAGTAGGCAAGTAGTTCAGTTCATTAAAGTCCAAAAATTATGTGCATATATCAACATGTATCATATAGCCATGAAGTATTTAACATGCAATTCTCTATAGTAAGTACTTAATTTTTAATTAAATTGCTCCCCCTCATTTATGTATTCTATTATAGCTCTAGATAACTTCCCTACTATGCATTGGGCCTAATTCAATTCTAATTTGGATAAACCTATCCTCCTGAAGAGGTTTTGTGAATATATCTGCTCATTGTTCGTTTGTGCATGACTCACTCGAAAAATGAGCAGCTCGGAAGCTATCCCAAGTATAGGAGTTCTGTCGTGTAATATTAAGCCCAAGGACTAGATCGTCTCCTCAGGGAATGCGTTTAATCTCAGATTTTACGTTCTTCCAATCAAAATTAAAAAGGTACTGAACTCAGTTCAGATTTGGGTTTTTCAGAATTTTGGAGAGTTAAATAAAAACTTAAATTAAAGTCCTAAAACTAGCATGCTTCAATTTAAAGAGTACGTAGGGATGGGAACTCTAATCTACCTAAGGGAACATCGAAACACACGGTCATTAAAAATGGTAACATTGATCATAGAATTAAAGCACATAATGGAAACTCAATTAGACACAAACGCACATACTAAAATCGAACCTTTAACAAAACTACGAAAATTAAATCAAGCATCATATTGTAAACGCAAACACAAACTCAACGAGAATTCAAAACACACAAACAATACTGAGCGCGATAAAAATATACACTTAAATAAAATGGACGCTAACTAAACCGAAACTCAACAAAAAGAGTAAACTTTCTTGAAAAAACAAACAACCAATTAAATTCTTTAAAACAAAGAAAAAAAACACTTTTATTTATTTACTTATTTATTTATTTCGTAACGAACCCAACCTTAATCCGATTAAACAAATAACTCAAACAAGGAAAACTAAATACTAAAGCAAAACACACTAACATCATATTAATATTCAGTCAAATACTAATTAAAGAACAAAAGATAGAGAAGCAAAACTAATAACTTAAAAATTAAAATAACAATCAACTACATAAAAAAATTAAGAAAGAGAGAACAGAGAGTGGCTCGGTTGTTTTTGAAAAGCCTGGGAAGATGATGGCCTCTACTGCTGTGTGTAGCTTAGGAGGCAAGTATGAAGCTGTGGAGACTGGAGCAAGATGCAGGAAACAGGGCTGGTGCTTGGCAAGCTGCTGTTGGTGAAGCTGCTGCGAACAGGAACTGCTGTGCGGTGGAGCTCGGCTGTGCTCTGTGGTTGTAGCTGGCCGGGGGTGAAGTTGCTGATGGTTTTGCAAGGTGGCACTGCTACTGCTTGCTGGTATTCTGGTCGAGGCTGCTGTGGCACTGCCGTGTGGAGTTGCTGGCTATGCAGAGGGCTGAGGAGGAGGCTTGCTGTGGTGGGTGTGTCACAGGTTGCAGCAGAGGGGCTGCTGGTGTGCCACGAACCTGGGGCAGCAGGTAAGGAACAGGGAGAAGGAGAGACTACAAGAGATTAAGGAAAACAGGGGAAGAAGGGAAGGGAAACAGAGAAGGAGCAAAGCAGCAATTGAAAGAAAAAAAATACAAAAACAAAGAAGAAGAAGAAGAAGAAGAAGAAGAAGAAGAAGAAGAAGAAGAACAGAGGAGAGCCGAGGAGAGCTTGGTGCGCAGGGCACGGCTGGGAAAGAGGGGAAGAGAAGAATAAATAGAGATTGGGGAAGAAAGCCCTAGACCCGGATCCAGCCAACTTGACCCGGCAACTTGACCCGAATTGTTGTACTTTTTTTTTTTTCATTTTTTTCATTCTCTGTTCATTGCAAATATGACCCTTCTGGAGCCCGTATCTCAAAAAACTCAAAACATAAAAGTTGTAGATAATCCTTTCTTCTTTCTCTATAAATTTGATTCGTCTCGATCGGAACTTAGACGGAAAAGTTATGCATAAAATACGAACAGGTATTGGTTTTGGTTCCCGGGAATTTTCCTGCGACAAAAAAATACCAAAACTTCATAAATAGTGCAATAAAGTTCAAGAATGATGATTTTGGTACTTTATTAAAATATTGGACAATTTTGGACATTTAATTAAAAATATAAACCGTAAAGCCCGGGTTAAGATGCCTAATTACACAGTTTTGACCCGTAATCAGTGCACACAACCTCAAGTGCACATGGTCACGTAAAAAATGATGTCTAATTTCTATGTGCTTAGTTCATGAATGTGATATGGGATTCTTTGAGATATTTATTGCACTCGTATTTTCACACTTTATAAGAACAGCTTCATTGTGCAATCCATAGTCTATTAGTTGTTGCTTCATATAAAGTGTTTAAGCACAACAACTTCCAGCCGTTATGTATTATGCCTTAGCTGTGGACAATGTAACTGAGTTCTATTTCTTATAGAATCAAGAAACTAAGGATTGTCCTAAAAAGTGACAAGTGCTGCTTATGCTTTTCTTATCTACTTTACTACCGGCAAAGTCGGCATCAGAATAAGTGACAATCTCAAGAGAAGTTTACTTAGGATACCATAATCCAAGTTCAATAGTTCTAATAAGGTATCTAAGTATTTTCTTTATTGCTAATAGATGTGACTCTTTAGGTGCAGCCTGAAATTTTGCGCACATGTACACGCTAAACATAATATCAAGCCTGCTAGCAGTCAGATATAACAGGCTACCTATCATTCCACGGTAGCGCTTAACATCCACTAGTATACCTTACTCATCCTTATCTAATTTTGTGGAAGAACTCATAGGTGTTCCTAAAATTTTACCATCTTCCATGTTAAACTTTTTGAGTAAGTCTCTAATGTATTTTGATTGATTTATGAAAATCCCATGTTTTTCTTGTTTGATATGAAGTCTTAGAAAGAAGTTAAGTTCACCCATCATGCTAATTTCGAATTCACTTTACATGCAGCTGGCAAACTTATTACACAACTCTTCGTTTGCAGCTCCAAAAATGATATCATCTACATATATTTGTATTAGGAGAAAATTATCCTTTTTAGTCTTTATGAAGAGTGTTGTGTCAATCTTCCCTCTAGTAAACCCATTTTCTATTACAAAACCACTAAGCCTTTCATACCAAACTCTAGAAGCTTGTTTCAATCCATACAAGACTTTAGTCAATTTATAGACATGATTTGGAAATTTGTGGTTTTCAAATCCCGAGGGCTGTTCAACATAAACTTCCTCATTTGTAGAGTCATTTAAAAATGTGCTTTTCACATCCATTTGATATAATTTGAAATTCTTAAAAGCAGCATATGCTAATAACATCCGAATGGCTTCCATTCTAACTACAGGAGCAAATGTTTCCTCAAAATCTATGCCTTCCTCCTAGTTATATCCTTGAGCTACTAGTCTGGCCTTATTTCTAATTACTATTCCATTTTCATCTTTCTTATTCTTATATGCCCATTTTGTTCCAATAGTTGTATGATTATCAGGTCTGGGAACTAATGTCCAAATTTTGTTTCTCTCAAATTGATTTAATTCATCTTGCATAGATATCACCCATGATTCATTCTCAATTGCCTCACTCACATTCTTAGGTTTTTCTTGTGATAAGAATACAAAGTGACTAACCATATTTCTAAGTGAAGATCATGTAGTTACTTCACGTGATGGTTCACCTATGATTTGATTTATGGGATGATTCCTTACATACTTCCATTCCATAGGTAGTTCATGAACCCATCTTTCCACTTTAATATTCTTATAAGATGTTTCCTTAATTTTAGTATTCTTATCTGAATTATTTTTAATAGATAATTTTTATAATTCCTTACTTATCTCAAAATCATCCTCATCAGACCTTTTAGAATATGGATTATTCTACAATAGTCAATGTTCTTTTGTTATACACCCTGTAGGCTTTACTGTCTAAGGCATATCCTAGAAAGATACCTTCATCAAATTTTGCATCAAATTTTCCTAGGTGTTCATTATCTCTAAGAATGAAACATTTGTGGCCAAAGATATGAAAACATAAAATATTTGGTCTATGACCATTCCACAATTCATAGGGAGTTTTATTTAGAGTGGGTCTAATAAAAAATCTATTCAATACATAGCAGGCGGTGTTTACTGCCTCTGCCCAGAAATATTTAGGTAATTTATGTTCATTAAGCATGGTTCTAGCCATTTCTTATAAGGATCTATTCTTTCGTTCAACTACTCCGTTTTGTTGTGGAGTCCTAGGTGCTGAAAAGTTGTGAGATATACCCTCTATATCTCATTAGTTCTCTATACACTCATTTTTAAATTCTGTTCCCCTATCACTTCTAATGTGTGTTATTTTGTACCCCTTTTCATTTTGGATTTTTCCTACAAAGTCTAATAAATTGTTCACAAGTTTCATCTTCATGTGCAAGAAACAATACCTATGTGATTCTAGAATAGTCGTCAACAATAACAAAAGCATATAATTTACCACCTAAACTTTGAGTTGGATTAGGACCAAATAAATCTAAGCGCAATATTTGAAGTGGCCTAGTGGTGGAGATAACTTTCTTCTTCTTAAAGCTAAATTTTATTTGTTTTCCTAATTGACATGCAACACATATTTTAGCTTTTGTAAATTTTTTCTTAGGTAATCCTTTAACTAATTCTCCTTTAACTAGTTTAGATAATAAGTCCATATTTGCATGTCCTAATCTCTTATGCCAAAGCCAACTAACTTTAGTTATAGTAGAAAAGCAAGTTACATATTGAGAAGCAAGATTATCAAAGCTAGTGGTGCAGACATTTTTATGACGATCAGCAGTAAACAATATTTCGTTTTTAGATTTATTCTCTACAGTGCATTTGTCATGTTCAAAGGAAACCCTGTAATCTTTATCACACAATTGACTTATACTTAACAGGTTATGTTTTAGACCATCTACTAATAACACATTATTAATAATAAGGGAAGGTTCCTTACCAGCCTTACCTACTCCAATGATTCTAACTTTTGCGTTGTCACCGAAGGTAACGAATCCTCCATCCTTAGGTGTGATGGATGCGAACTTAGCTTTATCTCCGATCATATGTCAAGAGCATCCACTATCCATATACTATTTAACCTTTGAAGAGGATGATCTCAAGCACGCCTACAATGGACATTCAATTGACTAATTTTGGTACTCATATATTCTTTGGTCCATAGGGGTTTGTGCTCGACTCTCCTTTGAATTTACAGACTTTCTTGATTTTAACATCTTTGTTCTTAAAAGGACAGTCAAATTTTATGTGACCTAGCCTCTTACATTTAAAACATATAGTATATTTATAAGACTCTTTAGATGGAACATAAAATTTTGACTCTCTTACAAAGTAACCCATGTAAAGGTGTTTCTATTTAAGGTTTTCCTTTCCATTAAAACCAAGGTCTTCCTTATCTAGGGAATTTCTTTGAGCTCCAAGAAGCCTTTCAAAATTATTTTGACCCTCTGTGAATTTATAAATAATTTTAGATTTGTCTTCCAAATTTCTTTCTAACTCCTCAATTTTCAAATCCTTTTCTTTTATCGAAGATGCATGAGATTCATTTTGTCTCTCCAACAACTTTAAAAATTCCTATAATTTTAATTTCAAATCAGAATTTTTCTTAGTCATTTTCTTAAGCATTTTAAGAGTATACAAATATTCCTATTGTAATTCATCGTACGAAATCATACTATCATCATTATCAGAATCACTAGAATTATATGATGAAGTTGAGTAAAACGATTGTACCTCGTGATCTTTGTGAGCCATTAGAAACAGTTAACAATCTGGCCGTCACTGGATTCAGAGTCTAAACTACTGGTACTTTGTGTGTCCCAACCAACCTTTAGTGTCTTCTTCTTCTTTTTGGACACTTTCTTTAGGTGAGGACATTCTAGCTTGATGTGCCCAACTCCTCTGTGGTTGTAGCACATAGGGGATCATCCGTTTTCTTCCTTCTACTTGACTCTCCTTTTTCTGTTTTTGAGTTTTGGAATTTTCTGGTATACTTCCTGTTCTTTTATAGGAACTTTCCGAGCTTCTTAGTTAGAAGAGTCATATTGTCTTCTGATTCTGAACAACTCTCTTCACTAGAATTGCTGGAGGATGCTTTGAGGGTTGTTACTTTCTTTGTTTTGTTCCACTCACTCAATCTTTCATTTATTGTCAGCTCATATGTGATAAGCAACCCAATCAACTCATCTAGTGTCATTACTTTCAGGTTCCATCCTTCTACTATGGATGTAGCCTTTGCCTCCCAGAATGGTGGTAGTCTCCTAAGAATTTTCCTAATCATTGCATTAGTGGGATAAGTTCTTCCAAGAGCATGCAATGAATTTGTGATGTGAGTGAACCTAGTGTACATGGATTGGATTGATTCACTAGAAGACATTTTAAAAGCTTCATATTCACTTGTTAGCATGTCTATTCTACTGTCTTTTACATCTTTAGTGCCTTCTTATGTGACTTCTAATTTATCCCATATTTCCTTAGCAGTTGTACACGCCATGACCCTATTAAATTCATTTATGTCTAAAGCACAGTATAACAAATTCATTGTAGTAGCATTTATTTGAAGAGCTTTCATATCCTTGTCTGTATATTAATCTTCATTCTTAGGTATATTTTATTTCTCTACAATTTTCATAGGAATATGATTTACTCTAGAAACAATTTTCCATACTTTCCAATCGGCATTTTGAATAAAAATTCTCATTCTTTGTTTTCGGTATGTGTAGTTAACGCCATAAAAGATGGGCGGTCATGTGGATGAGTGTTCCTCGCCGAATGGGGTTACACCGATGTGTGCCATCGTGACCTTTTACAAAAAAAAAAAAAAAAGGTTTGAGCCTAGTGTAACCTTGCTCTGATACCAAATGTGAATTTATGTGTAATCCCAAGAGGAGGGGTGAATTGGGTATTTTAAAAATCTTAGTCTTTAGATTCTAATTTTTGAAGAACTTACAATCACACACTTCCAAACTAGATGACAAATAGTTTAGTATTTCTCAACTTATCAATTTAATGTGTGATTTTATCATGCAAATAAGATTACCCAATTACTTAACATTCACAATAAACAAATAATTAGGTGCAAGCAGAAATTAAAAGAGTTAAGGGAAAATAGATGCAAACACGATTTTTACAAAGTTCAGCCAACCCGACCTACGTCCTCGCCTTGGATAAACTACCAAGGATTCCACTATACTGCTCCTTAACTTGGGATGGAGCTTCCCGTTACAATCTACTGCTTACAAGAGGCATAGCTTCCTCCTTCCCGGTTCACAGCCTGAATCGTCAATACAATAGACAAATAAGAATCCTGAAAACTCAGATGCTTCTCACAAGCTAATGAGTACAATAAAATCTAAACACACTCACAGGATATAATTTGAAGCTCAAAGAGTATATGTGATGTGTTTAATAAAATCTTTTACAATAACAAATGTATGATCTTTGTAAAAAAATCTATATGTTACATGCTCCAAAGATCTAGACCAAATATATGATCTTTGTATATTGAAATATATATATATATATGATTAGTTAGCTTCAAAGATCTAAACCCTATTCAGTATTTCTCCAGAAAAGATTCCTTAAAACTATATATTTTGGAGATTTTAGGGTTTGCACTCAATTAGTTTTTGTAATAATAAAATAAGATGAAATTTTTGAATAAATTATAAACATGAATGCTTTCAAAGATTTAAGCTTTAGCAAAAAAAATTTCCCAAATAAAATTTTCAAGTAATATATAGATGACAAGCCAGAGTTTTTCTTCTCAATAAAATATTAGATTAAGGAGTATAAGAGATAAAAAAATTTTGATATAAAGATTGAATGCGCAAAGAAACTATTTATGTATCAAACCTCAATACCCAAGGATTGCTTACAAGATGTGTATATGCATGCCCTTTGAAAACTAAGATAATCACACAACGATGTCTGAATGCGGTAAAGTATTGGCAAAAGTGTGCTAGATTTCTACAAGAATCTCTATAAAGTGTTTTTGCTTGTTTTTTAGTGTTTCTCTAGGGTTCAGGGTTTGTTTAAATAAGCATTCTTGGTATTTGATCAATTTTTGGTCGTTGGATCATTTAATAAAACAAATTTTGTCCGTGTCAGTGCTCGAGCGTCATTCTGTGCGACGAATTTGTTGACAAGTGGATACATTTGTCAACAAGTGTCCAACACTCGTTTGGCGATGAAACTAGGGGATTCGTCGATGGGTAGACTGTCTGAGATTTTTAAGCTCTCGGTATTTTCTCGTCGATGAGAACAAAACGTTTGGCGATGAGTGGCCTTCAGTTATTCGTCGACGAAATCAAGGGAATCGTCAACGAGCAACATGTTAATCAGCCCGATCCAACCTAGGTCAATGCATATGAATGTGTCATGAGAAATATGCATCCTAAGGTCAATCTATATGTCATTTTGAGCTTCTAACTATATCATATGAGATATGCAAATACAATCAAACCTAATGCAGTTTACAACTGAAAAACTAGATTGCCTTTATTCTTATGCTCTTTGGCTTCCCTGGGTTGAACCAAGTAATATGTACTTCATGTTCCTCGTGGCTTCCATAGCGTACTTACCCTCCGTGCATGCTAAGTCATGAATCTGTTCAAAAACTCAATGCACAGGTGAAATATCAGGTGATTTGTCATTATCAAAACAATATTGGACTCATAAAGTCAACACTTAGGAACAAGTTTGACTTCACTTAACCATCTTTTATACATGACTAGAAGAACAAGTCCTTCTACATGTCTAAGGACCTCAATCGTACAGGAGATATGAGGTGGAAGGATCTTGACTTAGTCTCCTATAGGAATATCATTATTGCTTTCTTAAATCCCAAGATTGAGTTGTTGGAGCATCAAAAGGCCCTTGCTTAGTAGCTTAGTGTGATTCACTATGAGGAGCTACTTTGAGAGGTTGTTGTCTTCTATGTAAGGTTATGTTCTAACCTTGAAGTGTGAGTTTTCTAGGTGCATCAATTTTTCCTTTCTTCCTTGTTTATTTCTTATGTTTGATTTTTTTGTTTAGAAATGGATACCTCCATTGACTTACAAATTCAAAAGGATATGCAAGATAACCATGAAGTCCAAAAGAGAAAAGGGTCCAAAGGGCATTATAGGGTGGCCACTCTAGCCTAACTTGGCATCTCTCAGGGCCAAACCCTACAATAAAGGGAACACTAGTGGCTTCCATTATTATGGATGAGTTTGCTTCTTTTTTTTTTTTTTTTTTACTTTTTTGCTTTTTTTGGGTCTCCTCCTCCTCTTCAACATCTTCTTCAGCGATCCCTAATCCCTAACATCTTGGTTTGAATGTTTTTCTAATCTGTCCTTATTGGGGTTTCTACTCTCTATCACTCTACTATATCTTATAATATAGCTCGATGCACCATGTTCTTAGATGACTACTAGGAAATGGAGAGTATGCTTCCAAAGGTGTTGGCCAACACAACTTGGCACCAATTGCCACAACGGGATCTTTCTTCCTTTTCTTTTTCCTTCTTTTACTTGTTCTTTTGTTAAGTTATGGTTTCCTTCACCTTTATTTAAAGGATCAACACATTTCTCAAGGAGATAAGTTCAAGCTCCTCTCCAAAATGTGAACGATATAAACGACAAGTTGGACCTTACTCAAAAAGATTTGGAGGAGGAGGAGAAGGAGGCGAACTATTTTGTTGGCTTTTTGAGTCCGATCTCTATTTTGATACTAAAAAATGCACGTGTTACTTGTGTGTAATCTAATGACTGAATAGGTTATAATTCAACACACACATAAGGGGAAGTGGAATACAGGAGGAACTTCAAGTTTATCATCATTCTGGTGCGTTTCATGGAATCTTGAAGAGCAAATGGAAGACAAAGACATTTGTTTATTTCATTTGTAATGCATTTATTTTTTAAATTGGTTTGTAATAACTGCATTCATCCTGCATAATATGAATGTAAACTCAGACAGAACCGTAGAAAGGCCTTAAGCCTAACTTCAGTAAACAGAAGGTCGACCGATGCCAGGTTTTTAAAGGTCAATTAAAATACCTAGACCTTAGATTGATCCTAGGTCCCTGCACTTAATTTTTAATTGAAACAGAACTTAGGTTTTAATTTGTAAGATTTCGAGCGACCGAACCCAGGCAAGTCAAATTGACTCGGTCAATTGAATGGTTGACTGGTCAATAAGTTTGACTTGGTTTGGGAAACCGAACCAAATTGAACTGAGTGTTCCTTTGCCACCGAACCTTAAAACGATCACTTTCACCTTCCCCGGGTGCCCAAACTCCATGTTCAAAGTACCCTCGGGGGACCGACCTGAAAAGTTTGGTAGACCAAACTTGAGACTAGGCAACCGAATTTCAGACATTTTGAGAATCGCCTAATTCAATCACCTGAACCATTTTTCAGGCACCCAAACTTCAAAATTGAATTTTTCTATTGTGTCTATTCGGGCGACAGAACCTATGGCTCGGTCGACCGAAACTTTCAGGTTGCAATTTTTTAACTGAGGTAATTAGGGTTAAAAATTAATTAAACTTTTTTAATAATACCCAGCATGTCCCCAACGGTAAAAAATTTCCCTGAGTCTATATATACCCCTTTCATAACTCAAATTAGAAACTTTGATTAGCCCATTTTCTCTCTAATTTTGATCCTAATCAAAGTTCCCTTAAAAATATTTTTATTGTAAAAACTCTTTCATTGGGACGAATCTTTTACTCTCCAAATCTCACTTTATTATTATTTAGAAAATCTTTTTAAAGAGAGCATATATTTTATTTGGGCTTTTACTTGTTTTGATTTGCACATCGATTTTCAAATGCATGTATTTTTGTCTTGTGCAAAATCATTTGAAACCAAAACCCTAGGTTTTCCAGTTTGTTCTTGAAAAATATTTTTGGAGAAAATTTCTTATTAAGGTTTAAATATATTTACACACCCTTACTCTCTGAGCATATTTCATATCATTAGAGTGTGTATATTTGGTATTTATTGTATACATTTCTACTTGTATGTTTTAGAAACATTTTCATATACAAAAATATTTTCTATGTACTGGTTGGGTTCAATCCGTTAATCAAACTAGGGAGTCTCAGCCCGTAAGTGAGACTGATTCGGTTCAGCCTGAAAATTGAAGCCCGGTAAGTGAGACTAGTTCGGCTCAACCTAGTAATTAACCTAGGGTTTTCCTCACCCTGTAAGGATATGATGTAAACGACTTCTGCTCCGCCCTGTTAAGTGAGCAGGTTTAGTGGAATCCTTGAGGGGTATGCCCAAGGCGAGGACGTAGGCTGGTTTGGCCAAACCTCGATAACAAATATTTTATGTCACTCTCTCCCTATCTCATTTTAATTCTTGCACTTTAAATTCAGTATATGTATGCCTATTTATTTACTATTATATTAGTTGCATGCACACCTTTATTTTAAATGAGATATGTTGCACACGTGTATGCCTACACTCACAGTTCTATTATTTTACATACACGTTTGCATTATGAATGAGATTTGATTAGTGGTGAATCGACAAAATGCTTAATTAGTCGAAAAGTTTTTAAAACCCAATTCACCCCCCTCTTGAGATCACACCAAAGTCAACAATTTGTATCAAAACCTCGTTGCAAAAGGCTTAACCGCTTATGCTAAAGATCGCAACGGCTCAACTTTTTGGTGTATCCCAACCTTGAGGGTCAGAAATTTGCAAATTCTCCATTGTTTTCACTGTATAGATTTTACTATTTCTTTATTGAAAATGATTTTTGTAAAATCAATCGATTGGAGGTTTTGGAAAGTGTTTAGCAAAGTATTTCATATCCCATTGAAAATGATTTTGAATGCATAGTTTCCCAAACATGAAGATGGAATGAATTTGCATGACATGATTCTGATGCATATCATTTAAGTGCCATGCTTATTTTATTTTATGCCTTAGTCACTAATGTTTTTACAAGTTCATATTTTTCTAAGTGCTAAGGATTTTGGGAACTAGTTGAGGTATGAAAAACCAAGAGAGAGATGAACACAACGCTGAGCTTAAACAACTAAGAAGGGGTAAAATGTATAGGTATATCTGTCCTCCTTCTATCGTATTGAATATTTCATACAATGATTCATACTGTATATTTTGTGTTATATTTTTTATGAATCATGCGTATTTTGTGTTGATTGCATGTCATCTTATAAGAAGTCATAAAGGAATATTTTTTGTATATTCTCATAAGATGCTTGGGGAAAACATATGAGAGGTCATAATGCTTTAAAAGCTCAAATAGTGTTTGCGCTTGAAATTCATGAATTTTAGTATACACTATTGTTATTCTTTTTTTTTTGAAAATCTAGCCATTACTGAGTCTTAGTGATCTTATCCAATCTAAGCTTAATATATATACATATAATTATGATTGGTTAATATATGATAATTTTGGCTAGTGCATGCTTATATTATTATCGGTTCTTAAATTAAACCTCATAAGCATGATTAAATAAATCTCATTCCATTGGACAAAATGTTTTTAATTGTTATAAGATTTTTGATGGTATATATGCCTAAGTTTAAAACTCTTGAATATAGCATGACTTGTCCATCACACAGATTTTAAGTTTAGGGAATTAATATTATATATATCATATAGCCCTAAATTCACAATGGAACTTAAAGCTCATCACTATATTTGAAAATTTTGTTATGTCAAATACAGTTATTGAATATGAAATTCTTTGATTGCATAACTGAGGGGGAGCAAATAATTTTTGTTTAAATCTGCTGTTTGAGCTGAATGCTACTATCCACAATGTTTGCTAAATGTTGTATGATTTGATAGATAGTTTATACTTATTTGAACTACTGAACTCTGAATGCATGCTTGTATTGAATGTCCCCTGCATGGCGGATGCAGTGTAAGAACCCGAACCGTGAAATGTGGATTTTTAGTGTAAAAGAGGGGTGAAAAGGGAAATTCTGCAGACTTCATCAACGAGGACATAATTCATCGACGAAGGTAGAAGACTTTTCGTCAATGAAGAAAAGCCGAGAGGCGGAAATAGGAAATATCAGGTTTCGTCGACGAAATCTCCGATTGCTCGACGAAATCCCTGACTTTTCGTCGACGAAGGCACCTTTTCGTCGACGAAATCTCTCAGGTCAAAGGTCTGTAAAAGGATCTTTTAGGTTATTTCTTGGCTAAGTTATGGATTATCTCTCTCTCACTCTAGATTTTCGAAGCTCTCTCTCTCTCTCTCTCTCTTCGATTCCTTTGCTGTTTGTCGCCGGATTCACTAATCTAAAGTTACTGTGAGGATCAGTGAAGGATTCTCTACGTTTCTACTGGATCGGAATCTCGTTTCGAAGGATTTCAGGTTTCGGGCCAAAATCGAGGTAAGGCTCGATTTTCATTTCTGATTCGGTATATGTATAGTAGTACGGATTGTAAGTATGTTTTGTACTATGGTTTGTAGGTTTTGGAGTCCGTAAAGTTCATAGTTGGAATTCGGGTTAAGGTAAGGGGATTCTGTTTATATCAGTCCATTTTTGAAATTGGGATCGGTAAGGCTATAGGCTACGATCGTATGTATGTTTTGGCTACTTATTTGAGGAAATCTATCAAGTAAAAACACGGGGTTTTCAAGTTACAATTTTTCGGGAAAATTAGGGATTTTGGGTATCATCTCTATTTTGTTTGGAAAACCGTTTGTCTTGTTTAAACTGTATTACTGAGGTGACCATAATCCATATTTACATAAACTGTATACTTGAATTTGTAAACGATATGATTTGCCGTAAACCAAATAAGTGTGGTATGTTTGTATGTATGTATTCTGTTCCAGATATTTGTCAAACAGCTATATGGCGGCTAATTACCGTACGCTGAAATGTATAGGGACGTGAGTTCCAAAATGATTCCAGGTTTTGTGAAATCGGCTAGGGGCGGCTAATTACCATACGCCGAGAGTGGCCGGCTCTATATCTGGGGTGTGAAATATCACCAGTATGATTCGGCTGGTCACCGAAGGTGTGATCTACACCGTATGTAGCAATGGATTCACAGTGGGCCTAGGTCGTCGCAGCGTAGTTGGCACGTGGCAATGTAATCGGGGTGAGACTAGGTGACCTTGTGTAGTTGCGTATGTAGCAATGGATTCACTATTAGGCCTAAGTCGTAGATCTTTGTAGTTGCATGTGTAGAAACGTAATCGCTGTGAGACTAGGTGACCTTGTGTAGTTGCATATGAGGCAATGGATTCACCATTGGGCCTTGATTGTCGCAGCGTAGTTGCATATGTAGCAATGTAATCGCTGTGAGACGAGGTGACCTGGTGTAGTTGCGAACTAGTGTGACAACATTGACCGTATGTATGTATGTATGTATGTTTGTATGTATGTATGTATGTATGATGGGTATCGTATGAACTGGAATGGTTTTTTGAAAATACTGGAACTGTATGTATTTGAATGAAACAGTACTAATTGTTTCAAACTGTATCGTATGTATAGTGTTATGAAGTATATAAAATGACACTGGTATGCCACACACTGATATAAACTGTTATCTTCCTTGCTGAGAGGTGTCTTACCCCAAATGTACGTACAATATTTTTCAAGGCCTTCAGGTAGTGGTAAGTAGCATCCTAGCGTATGGAAGCAAGGGTGTCGTAGCTACTACTAGTACCTTTTTAGGTACGAGTTTTGGTATCCAGGTTGTCGGGTTAGTTTTGTAATATGGGAATGTATATCCTAGCTTGTATGGTATAGACTCTGGTATGACATTAGTTATGTATGAAAGATCGTTTTCCGCTGCGTATGTTGGATGAGTATGGATGTATGTATGTATGTATGTGAGCATCCGTTCAGCCCAGGGGTCAGACTCCTTTTGGTATTGTATCATGTATGGTTTAAATTGATACAGAGATAGGTTAGGTTGCTTAAATTCACCCCTGGGTCCCATTTTCGGGTTCAGGGCATGACATGCAGTGATGTGAATGCATGCTGATAGTGGATATAGGTTCTCGCATGCCTAAACTTGATTATTATGAATTGTTTGCGAGAATTTATCAAGTTTTTGGTACATGAAAAAAATGGAAAAATGTTCAATTTATAGACGGCATGCTGCCAAAATTTCGGTAGAACTTTTCCCAAAAATGAAGTCATGTTCTAGAATAAATGATGATAAAATGCAGCTAGATGAACTTTATGATTATTTTTATAATACATGCAAAATAATTAATTAGTTAGCTGATGTATGTTGAATTATAAATGGTATGTGTTTAACAGAAAAACATACACAATCTTCATGTCATTTCCTAAGATGCTAGATGATTAAATAGATTAGTACATGTTATATCCCATTGGTTTGCACTGAACTGAAAACATATACACATTTTATGAACCTAGGGGAAACTTAGTTCATGGACACCATTCAGTCCTAACCTTGGGATATGAACTTCATGAAGGACCTAAATGATAAAGCATCATTCTTGAAATAAAACGTCACATGTTTTGATGATGGTCCATAAACTAGGGAGATTGCATGACTTAGGGGGAATTTTCATTTCACACACACTCATTGTAGATTTTGAGTTGTGTCATTCTTTCTATGAACCCCTATTGCATTATATTAATTATAGCCTTGATGGGCTATCGTATTTTAAATTGAAATACAATATGTCATGTTGTGTGCTAAATGTTCAATATTTGCTGCATGTTGAAATATTTTGAAAGGAAGAATTTTTTATGAATGTTTTTAAATGACTATCATCCTTGAACTTTATTACAAGTATGCATGCATGCAAATATACAGGGGGAGCTTAAGCCCCACTCATAATAAAAATAAGTAAGTACTTAATGTCAATAATCTCTTGCATGCTAAGTAATATTAAAAAGGATGAACATGTGATGAATGTGCTTGAATGAAATTCATCCTTGAGTGTAAACATACTTATGTATGCTTGAGACTATACCCGGGAATTTAAGCCCTATCCTTGAGAAAATGATTTAATCACTTGCCTGATGGACTATCGCTATTACTATTTCTACTTTTTGAGTCCGAATTTTTTTTTTTTTTTTTGTACCATGAACATCATATCTTGTCTCCACTGAATCATTCTTTGATATGTATTGTTCACGATATGAATGAATATTGTGCATATGTTATTGTTTGACCATTAGCGCATGTGTGTTTAGGAACATTTTACTGGTGAAATTTATTCGTCTAACACATATCCAGTCATATGAAATTAATACTTATATTGTTTGGACTTTTAATGAATTTTAACAAATTATATCAGCATAAGTAGTTGAAATGAATCCAAACACGAATTCAAATTGATAGGGGGAACATCTAAAATTAAATTCCTATCTTGTTATGCTCACCAAATTTGTGGCTTAGTTCTGTGTTAGTTCATTGTGGCATATGCTTTACTGTAATGCTTTTGTTGAATATCATAAATGAAAATATTTTTAATTTACCACAGTGTCTTTGGTCTTGCCATATGATCTAGGTCTAATTTGTCTAAATCATTGTGGGATCTATATAGTTGGTTTTTCTGGTTATAATATGGATTACACTTAAATGACAAACTAGAAAAATATTACTTGCTTGATCCTTAAATTAGTTTCTTTTTCAACAAGCATCACCTCTAGTAATTATCAAAAATCATAAGGGGATATATATATATATATATATATATATATATATATAGTTATGTATATTATATTCTTTTAGCCAGAAATGCTTTTTAAATGAAACATATTTTTGTATCTTGCTTGTGTGCTTAAATGTTTTCATGACTGTATTTGTATTGTTTTAAAATTTTATGTAATAAAATTATATTATTTATAAATTTTTTAAGGGTGTTAAATAAATGGTTCATGCATCATTCATGAAATGCATGTGAACTTGTTAGATTATATTTATGCTCAAACCTATTTTTTCATATGCCACATGCTTTTTAAATTCCAATTGTTATGGGGTCTTACGTTGTGCTTAAATTGAAATGGTTTGTGTATATTTCTAATCCGGCCTTATTCATCATGTCATTCTAAATTTGAATGACCAGTTAAACTGTTGTGTGTGCTTTATTGCTATATTTTTAATAGTTATAAATTTTCTATGCCCAAATCTTATACTAAAAAGAGGGAAAGTTTTATAAGAAAATTAAAAAATTATTTTAAAAGGGGGGAGTTTTCTTTACTAAGTCTGTGTTAAATGATAAAATGTTTTCCACTTAACTTAGACCTTTTTGCTGATGCCAAAAGAGGGAGAATTTTAATGAGCAAAATTTTTATGACCTAAAGGGAAGTTTTTATTTTTGTGGCAAAAACCATAGGGACAAATATTTGAGCGTGTGCTTTAATACAAAAATTTAAATGCATGATCTTTTGTTGTGTCTTCTTTCATGAATATGCCTGAGCTATTATGTTTATTTTTACATTATACATATTCTTGGGGGGAGCCATGTCAGACTGTACCCATTTTGCTCTGTGCATTTGTCATCATCAAAAAGGGGGAGATTGTTGGCTTTTTGAGCCCGATCTCTGTTTTGATGCTGACAAACACATGTGTTACTTATGTGTATAATCTAATGACTGAACATGTTATAATTGAACACACACATAAGGGGAAGTGGAATACAGGAGGAACTTCAAGTTTATCATCATTCTGGCGCGTTCCATGGAGTCTTGAAGAGTAAAAGGAAGACGAAAACATTTGTTTATTTCATTTGTAATGCATTTATTTTTTAATTTGGTTTATAATAACTGCATTCATCCTACATTGTATGAATGTAAGCTCAAACATAACCATAGACAGACCTTAAGGTTGACTTCGGTAAACCGAAGGTCGACCAACTCTAGATTTTTTAAGGTAAATTAAAATGCCTAGACCTTAGATTGACCCTAGGTCTCTACTCTTAATTTTTAACTAAAACAAGACTTAGGCTTTAGTTTGTAAGGTTTCGAGTGACCAAACCCGGGCAAGTCAAATTACCTCGGTCGACCAAATGGTTGATTAGTCAACAAGTTTGACTTGGTTCGAGCGACCGAACCAAATTGAACTGAGTGTCCTCGGGAGACTGAACCTTAGAACGGTCACTTTTCACCTTCCTCGGGTGCTCGAACTCCACGTTTAAAATACCCACGGGCTACCAAACTTGAGACTGGGCGACCGAATCTCGAACATTTTGATAATCGCTCAGTTTAGCCACCTGAACCATTTTTTAGGCACCCAAACTTCAAAATTAACCTTTTCTATTATGTCTATTCGGTCGACCGAGTCAGGTTCGGTCGACTGAAACACTTGTGTTGCAATTTTTAACTGTGGTAATTAGGGTTAAAAATTAATTAATAATACTCAGCGTGCCCCCAATGGTTAAAAATTCCATGAGTCTATATATACCCCTTTCATAACTTAAATTAGTAACTTTGATTAGCCCATTTTTTCCCTACTTTTTATCCTAATCAAATTTCTCCCAAAAATATTTTTATTGCAAAAACTCTTTCATTGGGCCAAATCTTATACTCTCCAAATCTCTCTTTATTATTATTGTTTAGAAAATCTTTTCAAAGAGAGCATATATTTTATTTGAGTTTTTATTTGTTTTGATTTGCACATAGATTTTCAAATGCATGTATTTTTGTCTTGTGCAAAATCATTTGAAACTAAAACCCTACGTTCTCCGGTTTGTTACTGAAAATTATTTTTTGGAGATAATTTCTTATTAGGGTTTAAATATATTTACACACCCTTACTCCCTGAGCATATTTCATATCAATGGAGTGTGTATATTTGAGCTTTATTGTGTATATTTCTGCTTGTATATTTTAGAAGTATTTTCATGTACAAAAATGTTTTCCATGTACTGGTTGGGTTCAGACCGTTAATTGAACTAGGGAGTCTCATCCCAGTAAGTGAGACCGGTTCGATTCAGTTCGAAAATTAAATTGGGGAGTCTCAGCCCCGTAAGTGAGACTAGTTCGGCTCAGCCTAGTAATTGACCTGGGGCTTTCTTCGCCCCGTAAGGAGAGGATGTAAATGACTTCTGCTCCGCCAGGTTAAGTAAGCAAGTTTAGTGGAATCTTTGGGGGGAATGCCCAAGGCGGGGACGTAGGCTGATTTGGTCGAACTTCAATAACAAATATATTGTCACTCTCTCCCTATCTCATTTTAATTCCTACACTTTAAATTAATTATGTGTATGTCTATTTATTTACTGTTATATTAGTTGCATGCACATTTTATTTTAAATGAGATATATAGCATACGTGTACACCTACACTCACAGTTCTATTATTTTACGTACACATTTGCATTATGAATGTGATATGATTAGTGGTGAATCGACAAAATGTTTAATTAGCCGAAAAATTTTTAAAACCTAATTCACCCCCCTCTTGGGATCACACCAAAGTCAACATATTCTGAATTGTAAGGGCACCACCATGAGTTGCAAGGATGCCACCATTAGTTGGGGTGTGAGCATACCGCCTTGTCCAAGCATCGCTCTTAGTTACCGTAACAATCACTTATGTGGTGGTAAAAGTTACTATTAAAGTTAATGCAAATTTTCTCATTAACAATTTACTTGGGGTGTGGGACGTGGACCATGGGTGACGTAAAGTTATAGAATGCATTTTGAATTTGAAAATATTAAAGAATATGAAGAAATTTAATTTGAAAATAAGAGAAAAATAAAACATATAGTGAATCAATGAATGAAAAAAAAATTTGATCTCACCTCTTTATTTTTTACTTTTTTTAATCATATTAATACAATTTTTTATTCTTAACAAAATTAATTTGACATAAAAAACATATTATAAAATAGTTTTTCTCTCTTCCCACCTCTTATCTCAAACAAATACAAAACTTTAGGTTCTATTTAAAACTTAAAAAATATTAGGAAAAGGAAATGGAGGAATAAATTTTTTTTGCATTTGATCATCAAAAAATTGAAAAAGGAATTTTTAAAAAAAAAAAAATGTAGTAAATCAATAAAAAAAATTTTAATTTTAAACATCATTCACATTATATTTTTCTTAATATCTAATTATATTAGAATAAATTTTAATTTTAATAGTATAATATATATATATATATATATATATATATATATATATAATGAAAACAATAAAGTATCTTCTTTTTACTTTCTTTTTCCCTTCTCCAAAATAAATTTTGATCCAAACATACCCTTAAAAGACTGGTAGGGCAATGATGATCTCTGTAAATTCTCTACACACTGATCAATAGGAAACTACAAAGAGTACTATATGTATGATTGTAACTTCGCTTGCAACCAAAACAAACACATCCTTTTTCTCCATTTCTTTCTTCGTCCTGAAGAATGGCTGTATCATTTAGCATCCTTTGCAAGTGCACAGAGCAAAAGTAAATCTACACATCAATAGGAGAACACTACAAAAGCATTCCCACACCCCCCCAAAAAAAAAAAAAATCATCAAACATTATTATCAAAGAATTTTATTTCAGAGACTGTGATGGATGTTTCATGAGAATATTTTTTTTTTCCTTTGTTTGTGTTATAAAATTTTAAAAAATGCACAGAAGATGTATATGATAGTGTTTAATTCAAAATAAGAATTTCGATAGTCTCCTACATGTATACAAATAATATTTGAAGGATAATAATATTTTCTATACAAAAACCGTCTAAGAATTTGCACCTAATGAAATTCATACCCTAAAATTTTGAACTATCATAAACTTAAATATCAACAGTAAATAAACCAATCAACTGAAATAAATGGGGGTATTATGGTCCTCAAATATTAATCCAAGTGGAATTTTGCAATTATTATTATTATTATTATTATTATTATTATTATTATTATTATTATTATATTGCAGCAGCAATAGTAGCAACAGCAGTAGCAGTCCCAATTTTTTCATTATATCTAAAAACACATGAAACACCTTGAATTTGTTTATTGAAAAACTGCATTTTCCAGTAGCGTTTTTGGATATGTTTTAGAAAATGGTTTTTAAAAAATCTTAATCAAATGTAAATTTTGAGTTTTTTTTTTTTTTTTTTATCCTGCATTTTCATATATAAAAAATTATATTTGAAACCCTAACTATAGTTTATTCCGATGCCCAAATAAGCATGGCAATGACATGCCATGGACATCACATTTTTAGAAATGTTGAAATTTGTCGTATACCAAAAGTTCCCTTAGGTCATCAGAGAAATTATACAGGGAACATCTCCCTCCACGTGTTCGTGTGACACTTTTCTTAATTATATACTTATTGAAAATGGGTCTCTCTTTCATATTAATGAATATAAGACCACTTTATCACATGTCTAACATTAAAAAAATAGACATACAGACACGTGGAGGGGAAGATCCTCTATATAATATCTCTTGGTCATCATGCACACAAAAATAAAATGGAAGGAAAATGAAAATTTTGTATAGCAATTCACGTGACTCAATCAATAATGTGTCTTTATATAAAAAAATTTAAGATATCCTTATATGACAACATAAAACTATTTCCCAACTTAAATATTATGGCAACCGCTACTTAAGAAGGATCGCTCACCAAGAATAGTTGCCCTACCAATTCAATAACATTACAATAATATTTATTATGGTGAAACTCAAGACTTGAATATATAAATTATAAAGATTCAAAAATTTTAATAATTAAATAATTAAAAAGAAGGATAAATTTAAGGGAAATTAAACAGGGTTCGTCAACGAACCACTTTCTTTACTTCGTCGACGAAGTCGCATGTCTCGTCGACGGGAAAATACCAAAAGAGGTTATAGCAGAGTCTAAAATTCGTCAACGAAATTCCTTTCTAGGCTCGTCAACAAGGTGACGTGTCTTGTCGACGAAGCCACTTATATAAATGTTCTAAACTCGGGATTTCAGCATGAGAATTTTCAAGAAACCCTCTCTCTTTCTATAAAATGTCTCCCCCTCCTTCTCTTTAAGTTTTTGGCTTCATCCTTCATCGGTTCGATGATCGGAAGCCACCACTCTACTACTGGGAAGATTCACTTCGAATCTATTGTAATAGTTTGTTGGTTATGCCAACTTGAGCACCATCCCAAAATCTGGGTAAGTTGGGTATTTTGAGTTTTATAGGGTATTTAGTATTTCTGGACTGAGGAAAATGCTTTAAGTAAAATAATACTGAAGTTTTGTTAGGAAAAATGTAATTTCAGGGTGTTGAGCTAGGAAACACACGGGTGTACAGCTAGAATGTTTTGTGGGCTTTTCAGCAAGTCAGGTAAGGGGATAAATTAAGTTAGCCTTTTTCATGAAATTATTTATTATTATTCAACATTTATTTTGAGGAAAATATGTATGATTTAGAACTATATTTGGGAATACTGCTGTTGAACAAGGAAATTATTTTAATACATTTTATATAGAAATATGATTTCAGAGTAAATTGTGAGTTTATAAGGCTATCTACATTTGTGTAGCATGAGTAATACATTTTCATGAATTATGTTATAATGAAATATTATGATTTTTCCAAGATAAGCATGTTATAGTAGTTTTCAAGAAAACCCTAAAAACAGTACAAGAATTATGTTTTTAAAGATCATGTTAAATAGTGCATGAATGTATGTTTATTACATTATGAAATATGCTGGCATAATTGCCGTGATTTTTACGTTATGAATTATGCCAGCATAAATGACGTGATTTTTATGTTATGAATTATGTCAGCATAAATGTCGTGATTCTTATGTTATGAAATATGCCGGCGTAAATGCCGGGATTTTTACGTTATTGAATTATGTCGGCGTTGATATCGTTATTACGTATGATATGTAAGAAATCATGAAATATGTCTATGTCAGATATTACTCTGAATTACGAAACAACTATGTTTTAATATGGAATGTATTATATGTTATTAGAACCCGGATAACTTAATTCAGTTTTATGAAGCACGGTACCGTAGTTTTATATTTACGATTATGAATATGTCAGTGCTACCACATATCTTATGTAGAGTGTGGAACATGGCAGTCGATATGACTTTATGGGAGTGTTGTAGTTCCCTTGGTAGTTTGGCACAAGTGGAATAGGCCCATCGTACTTACAGACCTATGTTTGACCTAGCATAGTCGACTAGCCATTGCTAGGTCCCGCCTTCGGGCCGCACAACCCTGTCATGTGGGAGGGTAAAACATGAAAATAGCTAACTAACTATCTATCCTGGGTAATAATTCAAGTATGATATAGTTATATAAGATGATTTTGCAGTACATAAATTTAGTATGTTAAGTTACGTTATGATAAATTATGTTTTACTCAGATACGATACAACTGTTTATACCAACTGTGTGACAACATGAAAAACTCATGTTGTCACACACTGATATTAGTTTATCTCCCTTACTGAGAGGTGTCTCACTCTAGCATTAAACATTTCAGGAAATCCAGGTAGGAGGGTGGATAGAGCCTCGCAGCAGTAGAAGTTGTTGAGCTGCCCTGTCTGTAGAGTAAGTGGATGAGCTAGGGTCAGATGGATTTTTGGGCTGAGACCCTAGGAATACATTTTGGTCTTTTTTTGGATGACTGTATGTATATGTATATGACAAATTTAGTAAAACTCTAATATGGTTTCTAGTATTTCTGGCATGTATATGATTTTATCTTTTCCGCTACTTAGGTGTCATAGTTTTATGATAGGTATATCCCTAGTACCCATGGGGTCCAAGTTGATCATGATTATGATAGTTTTTTTGGATGTTAAAATTATTAATATTATCTTTATGTGGGAAAAGAAATAAATGGTAAATTAGGTAGGTTGTTATAGTTTGGTATCAGAGCCTAGGTTGCTAGGTTTTATAGACTCTAGAATGCAACGGAAACAATACCAAAGTATAGGAAAAAGGATTTGAGGTTTTTTTCTATAGTTTAGAGGTATGACTTCCTTGGTGGTTTTTGTGTCTGTCTTGGGATGACGATTTCAGGAAAGTTATAGTAAATTATTGTTGGGTTGTGTTTTTTAAGTGTAGGAAAAAATCTTGAATTAAGATAGGGATGGTAGGGTAGAAAGATAATATGAGTTTTGGTTAGATATGTAAATTATAAGGATAGAGTCCCTAAGCTATGTTTATTGTCTTTTCAGGATGGACCTAGGTAATGGTAGTACTCATGCCAGTGGTAGTGAGGGTGCAGGGCCCTTAGGGGTAGGCAGAGCTTATTCAGATGCAGTATTACGTAGTGTCACTCACCAGGTCGTGGCTAAGATCACATGGAACTCCATAGAGCAGGGAGGTCCATCTGCAGGCCACAGGTGCATGATAGAGAAATTTACCCAAATGAATCCTCCGACATTTTCAGGAGTAGCTGATCTTATAGTTGCCAAAAGTTGGATGCAGGAAATAGAGAAAGTTTTGGCAGTGCTGCAGTGTATGGAGAAGCAGAGAGTTTTATTTTCCACCTATAAACTGTTAGGAGAAGCTGAAAGATGGTGGACTGCGGTGAAATTATTGGAGGAATAGAGGGCGGTGCCTATAGCTATGACTTGGTACCAGTTTAAAGATTTGTTCTTTGATAGATATTTTCTAGACACTATCAAGGAGGCCAAAGTGGGGGAGTTCTTGAATCTGAAGTAGGGACAACAATCAGTTCAGCAGTACACGGTAAGGTTTACAGAATTGTCCCACTTCGCCCCGTACATCATACCTGATGAGGCAAAGAAGGTGAGGCAATTTGAAAGAGGTCTGAGGCGAGAAATTTATAAGCAGGTGGCAGTGTTGAAAGTGCAAGACTTTGCCAAGCTGGTAGACAGAGCAACTGTGGCTAAGGCTGGTGAGCGGATGGGTGTAGAGGAGTAGGGACAGAAGAAGAGGACTGAACCTTCATGCTCTCAGCAAGAATCTAGTTGGAGCCAATGGAGAAGAGGTAATTATGGTAAGAGACAAAGATAGGAGATGAGAGGTCATGAGACTTAGGGTATGCAGATCTACCCAGTTTGTTAGACGTGTGGAAAGAGACACTTTGGAGAATGTCAAGCAGGGAGAGGTGTCGGCTATCGTTGCAGTGTACCGGGACATTTAGTACGAGATTGACCTACACCATCTGGTACTGCACCTGCTTCTAGACCGCACTGAGGAGGTTATCAAGCGCCTCGTGGAGGCCAGTAGAGGAATGTAGCCCCGGCGAGGGTTTATGCTTTGACGTCAGGAGACGCAGAGGTCACTGACGACGTTGTGACAGGTACCTTTACTATTTTATCATATCAAGCTATTGTTTTATTTGATATAGCTATGACCCACTCTTTTGTGTCTGTGGGGTATGTTAAATTGGTTGGTGTTGAGACACAGTTATTAGATGTTGAACTGTTAGTAGCAACACCGAAAAGGTCAGTGGTTAGGTGTCGAAGGGTGTTTAGAGGCTATCCAGTAGAAATTCAAGGGAGAGTATTACGAGCTAATCTAATTGTGTTAGATTTACATAGATTAGATGTAATATTGGGTATGGATTGGATGACTACTAATCATGCTAGTATCGACTATCATTTGAAAGATGTGATTTTTAGACCACTAGGAAAGCTAGAATTTATATTTGTGGGATTGCGGGTGTATTCCCCACCTCAGTTAGTGTCAGCTATACAGGGAAGAAGACTACTTCTAGATGGATGTCAAGGGTTTATGGCTTATGTAAAGGAGGTGAAGGATAATGAATTGAAGCTTGTCAGTACACCAGTGGTTAAGGAGTTTCCAGATGTTTTTCTAAAGGAATTACCTGAGTTGCCTCCCAATCATGAGATAGATTTTACTATTGACTTACTTCTAGGGATGACGTCAATTTCTAAAGCTCCTTACCATATGGCTCTAGTAGAATTGGGAGAATTAAAGGATTAGTTGCAGGATTTATTGAATAAAGGGCTTATCAGACCTAGTGTATCGCCCTGGGGAGCTCCAGTTTTATTTGTGAAGAAGAAAGATGGGTCTATGAGGATGTGTATAGATTACAGAGAAATAAACAAAGTAACAATTAAGAACAGGTATCCTTTACCCCATATAGACAACTTATTCGATCAACTTCAAGGTACACGGGTCTATTCCAAGATCGACCTCAGGTCAGGTTATCATCAGGTGAAGATTAAAACTGAAGATATTTCAAAAACAACTTTTAAGACTAGGTATGGGCATTCTGAATTTCTAATAATGTCATTTGGTCTGACAAATGCTCCTGCTATATTCATGGATTTGATGAATAGAATCTTTCACCAGTATTTACACGAGTTCATTGTGGTTTTCATTGATGACATACTGGTCTACTCAAAGAATTTTTAGGAGCATGAGACACACCTAAGTCTAGTACTTCAAATGCTCAAGGAAAAGGAATTGTATGCTAAGTTTAGCAAATGTGAATTCTGGTTAGAGAAAGTTGCATTTCTAGGGCATGTTATATCAGGGAAAAGGAATTGTATGCCAAGTTTAGCAAATGTGAATTCTGATCAGAGAAAGTTGTGTTTCTGGGGCATGTTATATCAGGGGATGGAATTTCTGTAGATTCCAGCAAGATAAAGACAGTAGTGAATTGGGTCAGGCCGAGGAACGTACAAGAAGTCAGGAGTTTCGTAGGACTAGCAGGCTATTACCATCGGTTTGTAGGGATTTTCAGCATTGTCAAGGCCTTTGACGCTACTAACCAGAATGTATGTCAGGTTTAAATGGGACAACAGTTATGAGTAGAGCTTCCAGGAACTGAAACAGACACTCATCACAGCACCAGTATTAACTATTCCATCGGGAGGTGATGGTTATGTAATCTACTGTGACGCATCGTTGAGGGGGCTCAGATGTGTATTAATGTAGCAGAGCACAGTAGTAGCATATGCCTCTAGACAATTGAAAGAATATGAAAAGAATTATCCCACTCATGATCTAGAGTTGGCTGCAGTAGTATTTTAGTTTTGAGATAATTTTCTTTATGTATATTATGCAATCTCCTGGAACCTTGAATGTAACGACGGTATTCCTCCACCACAAGTGAGGGTAAGTAATAAAATAAATAGTCATTTTCCTCAAAGGATGGTATTCAATATAGATAGTAAATTTTGAGGAAGAAATTTTATAAGGAGGGGAGAGTGTAAAGACCAGGAAGTTTTAATAATTAAATAATTAGGAATAAGGATAAATTTAAGGGAAATTAAGCAGGGTTCGTCAACAAACTTGTTCTCCTTATCGACGTATCACCTTCTTTACTTCATCGATGAAGCCATGTGTCTCGTCGATGGGAAAATACCAAAAGAGGTTATAGCATAGCCTAAAATCCGTCGACGAAGGTTAGGATTTCATCGATAAAATTCCTTCTTGGGCTCGTTGACAAGGTGATGTGCCTTGTCGACGAAGCCAGTTGTATAAATGTGCCAAACTCGGGATTTCAGCGTGAGAATTTTTAGGAAACCCTCTCTCTCTCTCTCTCTCTCTAAAATGTGTCCCCCTCATTCTCTCTAAGTTTCTGGCTTCATCCTTCACCGGTTTGATGATCAAAAGTCGTCACGCTACTCCTGGGGAGATTCTCTTCAAATATGCTAAAGTAGTTTATTTGTTTGTTAGGCCAACTTGGGCACCATCCCAAAATTTGGGGAAGTTGTGTATTTTGAGTTTTATAGGGTATTTAGTATTTTTGGATTAAGAAAAATGCTTTAGGTAGAATAATACTAAAGTTTTTTTGGGGAAAATGCAATTTCAAGGTGTTGAACTGAGGAACACACGGGTGTACGATTGGAATATTTTGTGAGATTTTCAACAAGTCAGGTAAGGGGATAAATTAAGTCAACCTTTTTCATGAAATTATTTATTATTATACAACATTTATTTTTAGGAAAATATGTATGATTTAAAACTATGTTTGGGAATACTGTTGTTGAACAGGGAAATTATTTTTAATACATTTTATCTAGAAATATGATTTCCAAGTAAATTATGAGTTTATAAGGCTATGTACATTTTTGTGGCATGATTAGTTTATTTTCATGAAATTATGTTATATTGAAGTATTATGATTTTCCCAAGATAAGCATGTTATAGCAGTTTTCAAGAAAACCCTAAAAATAGTACAGGAATTATGTTTTTAAAGATAATGTTAAATAGTGTAAGAATGTATGTTTATTACATTATGAAATATGTCGGCGCAAATGCCATGATTTTTATGTTGTGAATTATGCCAACGTAAATTCGGTGATTTTTACGTTATGAATTATGTCTGCATAAATGTCGTGATTCTTATGTTATGAAATATGCCGGCGTAAATGCCGTGATTTTTACGTTATGAATTATGTCGGCGTTGATGTCGTGATTACGTATGATATGTAAGAAATCATGAAATATGTTTATGTCAGATATTACTCTGAATTATGAAACAACTATGTTTTAATATGGAATGTATTATATGTTATCAGAACCCGGATAACATAGTTCAGTTTTATGAAGCACGGTACCGCAACTATATGTTTACGATTATGAATATGTTAGTGCTACCATATATCTTATGTAGAGTATGGGAGATGACATTCGTTGTGACTTTATGAGAGTGTCGTAGTTCCCTTGATAGTCCGGCACAGGTGGAATAGCCCCATCGTACTTACATACCTATGTTTGACTTAGCATGGTCGACCAGCCATTGCTAGGTCCCGCCTTCGGGTCGTACAACCTTGTCATGTAGGGGAGTAAGACATGACAATAGCTAACTAACTATCTATCCTGGGTACTAATTTAAGTATGATATGGTTATATAAGATGATTTTTCTGTACATAAATTTAGTATGTTAAGTTATGTTATGATAAATTATGTTTTACTCAGATACGATACAACTATTTATACCAACTATGGATTATGTACTGTTTATATGAATATCACGAAAAATACTCATGTTACCACACATTGATATTAGTATATCTCCCTTACTAAGAGGTGTCTCACCCCAGCATTACAAACATTTCAGGAAATCCAGGTAGGAGGGTGGATAGAGCCCCGCAACAGTAGAAGTGGTTGAGCTACCCTGTCTGTAGGGTAAGTGGATGAGCTAGGGTCAAATGGATTTTTGGGCTGAGACCCTAGGAAAAATTTTTGGTCTTTTTTTGGATGACTGTATGTATATGTATATGACAGATTTAGTAAAACTCTTGTATGATTTCTGGTATTTATGGCATGTATATGATTTTATGTTTTTCGCTGCTTAATTAGGTGTTAGAATTTTATGACAGGTATATCCCTGGTACCCATAGGGTCTAGGTTGATCGTGATTATAATAGTTTTGTTGGATGTTAAAATTATTAATATTATCTTTATGTGGGAAAAAAGTAAATGGTAAATTAGGCAGTTTGTTACATAAATCAAGTTACTTTTGCCATGTACAAGTCACATTACCCTGAGCTAGTTAGGTTGGGCTTGTGCAAGTTAGTGACCAAGGGTAGGTGAAGTATGCTATGCGTAGACCATGTGATTGAGGAGGCATGCCTAAAGAGGGGGACAAGTCAGGTCTACCACATATAGACCACATGACCTTGAGCTTGTCAAACCCTAAGCAAGTTAGGTCAGTCATTTGGCCAAAGGTAGGTCAAGTTTGTAATGCATAAACCACCTATCCAAAAAGGCACACTCAAAATGGGGGCAAGTTAGTTCTGCCATATACAAGTCACTTAAGGCAGGTCATGTTTGCCACGTCAAGGTCATAAGAGTGCAAAAAGGATGTTAGTTCAGCTATGTGGAGGTAATGTAACCAAGGGTTAATCAATATGCCATGTACAAAGCACATAACCAAGGATGCATACCTAGAGTGGTGGGCAAGTCAAGTCTATCACTTGTAGGTGACATAATTCCAAGCAGGGTAGGTTGATCATATGTAGGTCACATGGCCAAAGGTATGTCAGGTCTGCTATGTGCAGGTCACATTGACCTAGAGTATTTTAGGTCTACCACCCGTAAGTCACATGACCATGAGCAGGTCATGATAACCATGTGCAAATCAAATGGCGAAGGGTAGGTTAGGTCTCCGATACACAAACCATATGACCACTTCACCTAAGGAAACCACCCACAAACCATGATCAAGACAGTTTCACCTACATAGACCCACACACGTAATGACCATAAAGTGGGTACTTTCACCTGGGACAAGGTATAACTCTCCATTTGGGACATGGGAGAGACATGCACTAGATAGACAGTTTACATTCTCTTAATCTAAGTTGGCCACATGGCAACCTTCGTGAGAAGTAAGTATAAAAGGGGGGGTACCACAAGGTAACATATGATCTATAGAAACCTTCTCTATCTCTCTAGCTATCTCTATCTTTCTCTCTCTCTCTCTCTTTGCGGTTTTATTCATCTTTAGACTAACCCACTAACTTAAAAACTAGAGAGATTCCTCAGAGGCCATCGAGACCTCCCCGAGAACTCACCTTCATTTTGTAGATAGCTAAAGCTGCTACACAATTCATCAAGCATCCACAAAAAGGATCACTTGAGTGGCAAGCCATTGTTTGACATCAGTAATATTATACAATTTTCATTTTTTCTCCTTACAAAAATATTATGCTTGCATTGAAGTATCAGAGGCATTCCATCCACTACTTAGAGCTTCAAACTTCCATGTTACATAGAGGTCTTAGGTTTTAATTTTGAGAGAAGGTTGAAATGGGTATAAGAAAGAGGATATGGGTTGTCTCTATTGTGTAGTTTAGATTCAATCAACCTACAAACCCATTTTGGAATTCAGAACACATTAGGAAAATATTACACACACACACACTAATATTAAAAGAGATCAAACATTGACCTTATAGGTCACGCCCGGTTTTGATAATGACAAATACTTATTGTATTTGATGCATGCTTAAGGTTATGTGCAGGTATTCTAATTGACAGATCATAATTATAGCACAAAAAGAAATTGAAGCTGAAGACCCAATATATGTTGTATTTTATTTCATTATTATTTAAAGGGTCTGTAATAGTAAATAGGGTTTAACTTGTAATAATCACATGCATCACTTGCATGATATAATAAGTAAGCTCAATCTAAAAAGAACCTAGAAATGACCCTAGGACACTCACTCATGCACATATATGAATGATCATTTGAATTGGGTGACTGTATGCTTAAACAAGATCGAAATGCACTAAATGTGCACATTCGGTCGACCGTACTCCATGTACAAAATCCTCCCGGCCAACCGAACCGATGCTGGGTCAACAGATTTACCATAGCCCAGTCAACCAAATTTACCTATTTCATTTATATCCGGTCAACCGAACTCCCTAGGAGTCAACACAATTGACCTTTTGGTCGATCGTGCCCAAAATGAGTAACAACGCCCTGGTCAACCAAGTTCCCACGTGTGAGAACTCAATGGTCTGGTCTACTGACCTAGACAGTTCAAAAAGCTCCCAATCGACCGAACCACGCTAAAAGGGAAAAATCGCCCTGAACCTCCAAGTCTGGTCAACTGAACTTACAATTCAATTAATGCCCGGTCGACCAAACTTCAAGCAACTTGGTCAACTGAACTTCATTCGGTCGACCGGTGCTCTCCGGTTGCCCTAGTATTTTTATCGTGGTTAATATTTTTAAATGGGGTTAAAATAATTAAATTGTATTAAAACTTTCCTAATAATTTCATATGTGTCCTAAATGGTTATATTTTGGGGGATATCTATATATACCCCCTCATTTGGAATAATTAGCATGGAATTAGCAATCTTAATTAGGAAAAATCCTTTGAAATTCCAAAATCTATAATACTCATTTTTTAGCCTCCAACACTCATTCTTACCAGATTTTGTTGCTCAAATATCTTTGTAAGTGTGATTTGAGTGTTGTTATTCTATAGGTTTGCTCTCTCAAGATTATACTTGTTTGATATTATTTTATTTGAGAGCAAAACCTCAAATGTTCTTAAGGGACTTCATTGATAAGTCTATCCTAAGAAGACTTCACTTGAGCTTCTGAGTATTGCATTGTCATTGCAATATCTTGAGAAGTTCTTATTTGATTTTGGTTGCAAAAATATTTTCAAATCATTTTCAAATATCTAGTGTGTTTCATCTTGAGAAATCTTTGAAAAGATATTTGTTTATGTGGTGAAAATCTTTGCTACAATATTCATTGAGTTATATCATTTGTTAAATACAAAGATTAAAACCTCTTTGCAAACCAAATATATATATATATATATATATATATTTCTTGAGCTTTATACGTTGAGAAAATCTACTCGTTGAGATATCTAAAGTATTGCTAATATCTTTGTTTGAGCATCGTGATTGAAAATATTTTGTGATACAAAGTTCATATTGTTTGCACTCCCACGCATTGATTACATCGATCATATAACTATTTGAGAGTAGAACTCCAAGACCACATTGAACTTACTTTATTATATCATTTGGTGGTGTATGTGATTGCATAGATTGGGTACACATCGGCTTTACATGGAATCATAATCATGGTACCAATTTCATTGTTGTAAAAATACTGTTATATTCCAGGTACGAGCCTGAAGAGGGAGACTAGTCTTGGTAAATAGTCCCGGATTGGTTTAGACCTGGTTAGGAAAGCTAGGTGCGCCATCCTGTTAAGGCGTGTTGGTTGAGGTCAGCCCCTTTAATTGACCTGGTTGTAATCGGTGTTGCTCAACTCGTTAAGTGAGCCTTTAGTGGAATCCTTGGACTTGCGAGCTAGAGCCAGGGACGTAGGCACAGTTGGCCGAACCTCGACAACATATCTTGTGTGCACTATTTATCTTTCTGCAATTTACATTCCTACATATGTATGTTATAATTGTGAATGTCGCACTTGATTTAATTTTCCCACATTATATTTATATGCGCATTTGGAACTGCATAGACAGACCCTAGGTTATATAATACTAGTAATCTAGCTTAACCTATGAGGAATAAATTTTAAAATTCCAATTCACCCCCCCCCCCCCTCTTGGGAATAGACCAATTCTAACAATTGGTATCAAAGCCTCATTGCACTAGACTTAAACGTTTTTGCAAAAACTCGCAATGGCTCGATTTTTTGTATCCCCATTCGGCGAGAGACAGTCACCTTCTAGTCCTCCTTTGTTTTGTGGTGTAAATTACACTGCCTGGAAAACTAGAATTAGCATATTTGTAAAATCTATGAATTAGAGGGCCTAACAAGTGATTAATAAGGGAATTTGTATGCCTGTAGAAAATGATATTAATTCGATGCATGCAAATTCATATGCCATGAATTTATTATATTGTGCTTTAGACTCTCATATTTTTCATGAGTTTATGGCATGTAGAAGTGCATAAGGGATTTGGGTTGAGCTAGAAAAGAGATATGGAGAGACCCAAGAAAAAGAAATTGCCACTCCAAACAATGATCAAGTAGTGGCTAAACATGATCAGGTTGCATTAGTAGATTATGAGGTATCTGAATCTTACTCTACCTCATTTATTGATTTATGTAATGAAGCGTGTGATGATTCTTATACTGAAACTTGTGATATATCATATGTTGAATCATTAGCTACCTCTAATGTTTGCTTTGACGATGATGCATGTATTAATTCATGTGATGTTTACTGTGATGATTCTTGTGCCAAATCATGTGATGTGTCAAATACTGAATCATCTGTTGAGTTTCATAATAATTCTGTGAATGATGCATGTGATGATTTTCGTGGAAAATATTGTAATATAGTGTATGTTAAATCATCTATCAAACTTTTTGATAATGGTGCAGATGATTCATGCGGTGTTTATTGTGATACAACTTATGATGAATCATACTTTGTTTCCATTGATGTTGCTATGAATGCATGCAATGATTCATATGATACTTATGGTGATAAATCTTACAACATTGAATCATGTACATCTAGTTCTAGAAGCATGACATCTTTTGAGAAATTGCATAAGGAATTCATTAGTGCTCATAAATTCATTGTTAGGATGTATAAAAAGAAAATATTTCTGAAAAATGAAAATAGAAGGTTGGCTAAATAATTAGAGAAATTAAGAAATTATCATGCCACCCTAGAAGAGAAAAAGACGAAGAAAATATTGAAAATAATCTGTTAGGAGGGAGAAATGGGAGATAATAAACCCTCGAGAGTTAAAAAGGAAAATATGTTCAAAAAGGGTTCAATATCATGTGACAAATCCCATACAAATTTTCATGCCTCATCTTGCAAACACAAGATTAGTAAGCATGGCTCTTCACGAAAATTTGAAACTTGCTTTCATCATAAAGTTAAATGGCTCACTCTATCTAGTTGTCAATCTAGAAGTGCCAGAGGCTTAGGAAAAGAAATGAATTGGTTAGTCATGAAAGCAAATCCCGTAGTACTTAAGGAAAAGTGCATTCAAATTGAAATTATCTTCTAGTTGATCTTTCGTTAGTCTCTAAGTTTAGGGGTTTTAATGACTGTAAGTCTAAGAAGTGATCTTTGCTTAAACTATCAAATCTTGGTATATGATTTAACTGTATATTATTGCTTTACCAAGAATCCTTAAGAATCATGTCAGTGTGAAAATAAATATAACATATCAAATCTGAACTTAAGGAGGGGTTTTTGGTCAAAACAAGGTCAAATCGGAAAAATTGACTATGCTCGGTCAACCAACCATTGAATGAACTGGAGCTCCCGGTCGACTGGCCCATTTACTTTTGACCATGCAGTCGACCGACCCATTTTGAGCTTCTCTAATTTGGTTGACCGAACCCGTTGGTCTACCCTCGGTCAATTGAACTGAGAACCATGAGCCTACCTCGATCGACCACCCAATTCAATACAAACTTCCTCCGGTCAACTAAACACTGCCGGTTTGTGAGGAATTTAAAACTTCGGTCAACCAAACCTGTTCCTGGTCAACCGAACCTCAGTGCTTATATACATTCTTCACGTTCAAAACTCATTTTTCACTAGAAAAACATTCAAAGCTCCGTCACTGTTCTGTTGAGTTTTACCCCACACTCTTAGACCAGTACCGACCTCATTTCCTCCAACTCTCATGGCTCATCAATAGGATCGTATCGAAGCCCATGATTTGGCACACGCTGAGACGACTGGTTTTTGTCAGAACGCTCCAAAATCATAAATGTGCGGCAATTTCGCCCAAAAGAAGCCATTTTGGATAAGATTCTAGATCTCGAATTTATGGAACAATATTTTGGAAATGTTATGAATATGTTCCAGTATCAGGGATGGAAAACATTTATTTCTTATCAGCCCAGTGACCATTACCCTACATATGTTAGGTTGTTTTACGCAAACCTACGCAATGATGAGAATGGATATTTCTCTAGGGTAGTGAGGACAGATATTCGGTTTGATGCAGAGTACTTATCTGATGTTCTTGATATTGATCATGGTGACTTTGAATGCCCAGACTCGATAACATCCTGGATACACGAACAAGATTTTACTATTGCCACTTTTGCCAATTTGACTATGTCTGATCCACCGACAGCCAGTCAGAATCACCCACCTCAGTATAGGCAGTTCACCTTAGAGGCCAAGGTTGTGCACCACCTAATTACGTATAACATCCTGCCTAAGGCAGGATCTAGGGTGTATGTCTCCTTCTTAGACTGCATTGCTATGTGGTGCATGTTTGCCCAGAAGAAGCTAGATTTACCCAGCTAGATTTGAACAAGCTATTTCAAGCAGTATGAGTTACCCACACCAATGTGGTTGTTCTGAAAATGAGGAGGTCTACTGATATATTTTCTGCTATCACCCTCAGACTGATGGGATATGAGCTAGTAGGCAACATATGGTTTCCATCCGATACGAGGGGTGCAGCAACTCAGGAGGGAGCCCCATAGGAGTTACCACCACAGCCTATGTAGCCGATGAACACTGATTTGATGGCTATCATCACCAGTCTTTTTGATTTCTTCAAGCAGTTTAGAGGATCAGTCCAGTCAGATCTTTGAGATCTAGCGTCATTATCTACTGCACTTCATAACGAGTTTCGACAGTTCTCGATCTCCTTTGCTAACCAGTTCATGAATATAGAGAGGGCCATTGCAGTGAATTTCAGTGAGTTGAATGACCAAATTGAGGAGATGCAGGATGAGAGAGATCGGATGACGATGGATTTTGACTTCAATGCGGACGATGGCGCCGATGGTGGTGTGGATGGAGGCAAGATCTAGTTTCAGGGGAGCATTCTGCAAATCAGAAATTATCTTTATGATTCATTATCTTTTATATTCTCTGGTATGTACTTATGAAACAGCTTTTATTTTTCTTTTCTTTCTTTTCTCTTTTGTTACACACTGCACTCTAACCCACTGTCTATTTTGGACTCTGCTGATAGTTGGGTTACCCATTTTTATTTATATATGTTGGTATGTATTGATTTTGGGAATGTCTTGGTTGTCTATTTCTTAGGTATTGCATGTTCCCATGATTATGTTTGTGAGTAATGCCTAGATGATGGTCTTCTGCTCTCTTGTTGGATATCATGTGATAAACGGCATATAAATCATTGTCTACCTGATTGCAAGCTTAGCTTAGAATGCCACTTGCATAACGGATGCAGTTGATATGTAATTGCATATTGGTAGTGGAATATAGGTTCTCGCATGCCCTAAACTTCTGATATACTGGCTATTGAGAATCTTTTATGCAGGTTTATTTAGGAAATGTCCTATTTACAGATGGTATTGTTGGCCTTACAAGGCTTAAAACCTTGTTATCTTGTTTTGATGCTAACAAACAAGTGAAATTTAATGTATTTGTGTGAGTAATGATATTTCAGGGCTCATATATGAGAAAGCAAAGGTCAAAGTGCTTAAGAGGATCAAATGAAACTTAAAAGAGTCCAAGCATGGATTTAAAGATGATATATTAAACCTTGAAGAATATGAAAACATGAATGAGTTGTTGAAAGCCAAGGAATATTAAAAGATCCAAAGAAAGGCAAAGTGATAAAGCTCAAACAATATGAAAGCTTGAAGAAAAGATGGAAACTTAAAGAAACAAAACATGAAGACTTAAGAATGAGAAAAGTTTTAAAAGTTTTCATGTAAGTACTTTTAATGTTTAAAATATCGTTTGAAATATTTTGAAGATCTTAAGTTAACTTAGACCCAGATACTTTTTAAAATACCTGAAAAATATTTTTAAGGATAAAAATTATTTTAAAAGGGTTAGAATCATTTTTGGAATAAAAAGCACCAAAAAGGGTTTTTCTATGTACTGTCAGTTTTTGTACAGTCATATTAAGGTGCTTTTTCACTATCAAAACCTCATTATTTTGAAAAGTAGTCAACATAAAAGTTGTAGTATTTTCTCTTAACTTTCATTTGACACTAATAACACCGAATTTGGAGTTATAAAGAAAAATTTATAGCCAAAATATTGAAGAAGAACAAGACAGAATAGGCAGAGAGTTACAGCAGCAAGTTCAGACGACTGAACTTGCAACTTCAGTTGACTGAAAATGACTGAACACTGTTCAACGGGCAAAAATTTTAAAACTCTTGTTTTTAAAATATAGTCGTTTGAGCTCTAAACTTTCTAAAATTTTGGGAAACTCTCAAAGGAAGCTTTTGCAACATGGAAACAAGTTTGAAAGCCTATAAATACATGTTTTTGCAAATCAAAATACATCTAAGAATTGAAAAATCTGCTTGTAAAGCTGAAAGTGCTCTTGTTCTTCAAAAGCTCTCTTGTTCACTCATTGAAAAATTCTTTTGCTGAGAATTCTGAAGTGCTGATCCTCCTTGCTCTGAGTTCCTACTATTAATCCTCTTCTAAGAAGGATATTGGTGAATTCTACACTTGAGCTTCATTGTATTTCATATTGATATTTTACATTCAAAGTATATAGTGCTGAAATTGTACTAACTTGCTCTTTGAGAGAGTATATTTATACGCAGATCTTATCTTATGTTTCTTATAGTTCTTTGACATTCCAAGGGTTGTTTGGATCGTTGGCTAAGCAAGTAAATATTGCTTAGAGAGGCGGGCTCTAGCCTATGTAAAGAGTGACCGAAAGAGGGAATATCGTTTGGAGAAGGTGGGCTCTAGCCTTAACCAAGGAGTGTTGTAATCGGCATTGTTCCACCCGTTAATGGAACTGAACTAGTGAATCCTTTAGTGGTTTACCAAAGGCTAGGACGTAGGCTGGGTATAAGCCGAACCTCATAAAAATCTCCGTCTCATTCTCTCTTTCCCTTACTCTTTATTTTCAGCATATTTAAATTGCGTGGATGGTTTATTTGATAATCATATATACTGCGTAATATTTGGAAATCAAACAAACTTAAGGTTTAATTTTGATTTGAGTTGCGAAAACCGAAAGGGAGTACGTTGGTTACACCATATCTTGCGGAAACCTTACGGGAGTACGTTACTTGGTTAACATCCCAAAGATAAATTTAACAAGAGTTTATTTTATTTCTAAATATTTGGAAAGAGTGATTTGATTCATCTATATAGGGCTTTACATCAACAAGCATAAATTCTCATTCACTACAAGGCTTGGTTCAAATTTGGCAAATATAAACAGATAACCATCTTAAGTTGTTATATTACATAAGTGTTGTGTATTGGCTTGTTTTGTTTACTTTATAATTTTAGTTGATTGGTTTGGTTGAATGATTGGATGTTTGTATGGTTAAAAATTAAGTAAAGAAACTAAGTTCTTGAGTGCTTAACAAATTAAACAAATCACTCACGAATTGGTTAAAAGAAATAAAATAAGTTTAAGAATTCTAAAAAAGAATTAAAAGAAATTTTAAAAGCCAATTCACCCCCCCCCCCCACTCTTGGGAAGCTATTCCTAATTTCAGGTATGCTGCCAAAATTTCGGTGGACTTTTCCAACATAAAACCATGTCAAATGATGATTACAATGAAATTAAAAGTTAAAATCTTTTTGAAAGGATGAGTGAAAACTCAATGAAAATTAAACTTCATCCTCACATATTCATTAGGTGTTTAAAAATCGTAGCTCCATCCCTAGGGAAAGACCATAAAGAACTTATATGCATCATGGTTTGACTTGTTGAATATTGAGGCCCTTCTAAGAACCTTGATCATCATTGTATTCCATGTGTTTTGATATAGATGGTTCTCGGTTATGTGCTTTATTTCATGTCTTAATTAATGTCTTCTGATGCATACGTGATCTATAGGGATGATTATACTGATTGAATGGTAAAGTGAATAAATCTTAGTTCAGTATATTTGTTTTAGAAGACTTAAAAAATTTATCCATCTAGTCTATGCAATTTATTTTATCTATGCTTGGATTCAATTTGTTAGGGGAAGCTTTCAAGTAAAATTTACAAGTCTTAGCAATTGATATTACTTTTGATATCTCTTATTGGCTTAGACTTTATGAAATTGAGTGTTGTTTATAATGCATACTTCTCACATCTACAGCATGATAATGATGGACTTTATGTTTTATTGCTTTGATCATACTGGAACTGTTTGTGTAGTTGTGGATAAATTGTTAGGTTTTATAAACTCAAATAGGTAATTGTTTATACAGGATTTGTTTTGGAATGTCCTATTTTCAAATGGCACTCTGCCGAAATTTTTCAAAATTTTTCAAAACTTATAATGTATAAAATTGAATACCCATTGCCTAGAGGTGTATTTTTTATGACCCTTTTTGCTATTACCAAAAGGGGGAGATGAAGAGAGGCAAAATTATTGGGTTAAAATTAGGTTTTATTTAATGCATATTGTTAGGGGGAGCCTTCTAAGGCTAAACCCATATTTTTACTTGATGTATAACATCATCAAAAAGGAGAAGAATGTTGACCTTATAAGTCACGCCTGGTTTTGATAATGACAAATACTTATTGTATTTGATGCATGCTTGAGGTTATGTGCAAGTATTCTAATTGACAGATCATAATGATAGCACAAAGTGAAATTGAAGCTGAAGACCCAATATATGTTGTATTTTATTTCATTATTATTTAAAGGGTCTGTAATAGTAAATAGGGTTTGACTTGTAATAATCAGATGCATCACCTGCATGATACAATAAGTAAGCTCAATCTAAAAATAACCTAGAAATGACCCTAGGACACTCACTCAAGCACATATAAGAATGATCATTTGAATAGGGTGATTGCATTCTTAAATAGGACCGAATGCACTAAATGTGCACAATTGGTCGACCGTACTCCTATGTACAAAATCCTCCTGGCCAACCGAATCGGTGCTGGGTCAACAGATTTACCACAACCCGATCGACCGAATTTACCTAGTTTATTTATACCCGGTCAACCGTGCCCAAAATGAATAACAACGCTCTAGTCAACCGAGTTCCCACGTGTGAGAACTTAACGGTCTAGTCGACCGACCTAGACATTTCAAAAAGTTCCCGATCGACTGAACCATGCTAAAAGGGAAAAATCGCCCTAAACCTCCAAGTCTAGTTGACCGAACTTACAGTTCAATTAATGCCCGGTCGACCAAACTTCAAGCAACTTGGTCAACCGAACTTCATTCCGTCGACCAGTGCTCTCAGGTTGCCCTAGTATTTTTATCGTGGTTAATATTTTTAAACGGGGTTAAAATAATTAAATTGTATTAAAACTTTCCTAATAATTTCATACGTGTCCTAAATGGTTATATTTTGGGGGATATCTATATATACCCCCTCATTTGGAATAATTAGCATGAATTAGCAATCTTAATTAGGAAAAATCCTTTGAAATTCCAAAATCTATAATACTCATTTTTTAGCCTCCAACACTCATTCTTACCAGATTTTGTTGCTCAAATATCTTTGTAAGTGTGATTTGAGTGTTGTTGTTCTCTAGGTTTGCTCTCTCAAGATTATACTTGTTTGATATTATTTTATTTGAGAGCAAAACTTCAAGTGTTCTTAAGGGACTTCATTGATAAGTCTATCCTAAGAAGACTTTACTTGAGCTTCTGAGTATTGCATTGTCATTGCAATATCTTGAGAAGTTCTTATTTGATTTTGGTTGCAAAAATATTTTCAAATCATTTTCAAATATCTAGTGTGTTTCATCTTGAGAAATCTTTGAAGATATATTTGTTTATATGGTGAAAATCTTTGTTGCAATATTCATTGAGTTGTATCATTTGTTAAATACAAAGATTAAATCCTCTTTGCAAACCAAATATATATATATATATTGAGCTTTATACGTTAAGAAAATCTACTCGTTGAGATATTTGAAGTATTGCTAATGTCTTTGTCTGAGCATCGTGATTGAAAATATTTTTTGATACAAAGATCATATTATTTGTACTCTTATGCACTGATTACATCGATCATATAACTATTTGAGAGTAGAACTCTAAGAGCACATTGAGCTTACTTTATTATATTATTTGATTGTGTATGTGATTGCGTAGATTGGGTACACATATGCTTTACATGGAAGCATAATCACTGTACCAATTTCATTGTTGTGAATATACTGTTATATTCTAGGCACAGGCCTGAAGATGGAGACTAGCCCTAGTAAATAGTCTCAGATTTGCTTAGACCCAGTTAGGAAAGCTAGGTGCGCCATCCTGTTAAGGTGTGTTGGTTGAGGTCAGCACCTTGAATTGACCTAGTTGCAATCGGTGTCGCTCCACCCGTTAAGTGAGCCTTTAGTGGAATCTTCAAGCTTGTGAGCTAGAGGTGGGGACGTAGGCACAGTTGGCCGAACCCCGATAACATATCTTTATGTGCCCTATTTATATTTCTGCAATTTACATTCCTGCACATGTATGTTATAATTGTGAATGCCGCGCACGATTTAATTTTTCCCACATTATATTTATACACGCTTTTGAAACTGCATAGACAAACCCTGGTTCACGTAATACTGGTAATCTAGCTTAACCTAGGAGGAATAAATTTTAAAATTCCAATTCACCTCCCCTCTTGGGAATACACCAATTCTAACATCAACCTACCCTCAAAGACCTCCAAATGCTAATCATAAACTTTTTATAATGTAAATGTTCTTTGTTGCTATTAGCTTAAAATATCACCCTAGCTTTTGCCTCAGTCACTGCAAAATAATCCATTGTAATTTGCACCTCTCTCTCTCTCTCTCTCTCTCTCTCTCTCAAAAAAAACCTTTTTGAAAACTCTAATAGAAACTACAATAATATTCCTCAAGTTCAAATCCTACCATATTGCTGGAATTGGCGTGATCCCAAAAGGGGGGGTGAATTGGGTTTTAAAATTTTTTTTTGGCTAAATTAAACTTTTATACCAATTCACCACATATCATATCCCATTTCCATAATACAAATGTGTATGTAAAATAATTAAACTATGAGTGTAGGTATACACGTGTGCAGTATATCTCATTTAATTTAAATGTACGCATGCAAATAATTATAAGAGTGAATAAACAAGCATACACATATAGAATTTTAAGTGCAGAAATTTAAATGCGATAGAGAGAGAATGACACACAGATTTATTATCGAGGTTCGGCCAAACCAGCCTGTGTCCCCGCCTTTGGGCATACCCCCCAAGGATTACACTATCCCTACTCACTTAAACGGGTGGAGTAGAAATATTTTTGCAATAACAAATATTTTGAGATGTTAGGACTTTACCTACAAAATATTTGTCCACTAAATAATTTCTCCTGAGAATATGAAGATAATCGGGAGAAATTTTAAGGCTACTCTCAAAAATGATTTTAAGAAAATAAAGTATGTGTGAGAGTGAGTGCTCTAAAATGAAATGCTCAAACAAAAATATATGAGTTCGAAAGATTTTCTAAGGAATAATAAAGATTTCGCAATAAAAACATAAGTGGGGGAACTTTGATTAAGAAAATAATTTGAGAGAAAATTTAGTTAATCAAAGTTGCTAATCAAAGCAAATGAAGGGGTATTTATAAAGTTGGGTAAAAAATAACCGTTGGGGACACATAAGTCATTTTGGAAAAATATTAATGATGTTCAATTAAAAATAACCTCATTTACTTGCGGTAAAAAATTGACCAACTCGAGAGGTTCCGTCGACCACTTTTATAAGTACGGTCGACCGAGACAAATTTGAACTATAGGTTTGGTCGATCATATCAGGGTGTTTCTGAACCCTTCATAGGTTTGGTCGACCAAGGCAAAGGTTGGTTGACCATTCATATAGATTTAGTCAACCAAGGCCAATTTGAACTACAAGGTATGGTTGACCAAGGAGTTGGGGTGTCAGAGGTTAACGGTTCAGTCGACCGAGGATGATGCATTCAATTCAGTATGGTCGACTGAGCAAAGTCAACATGTTGACTTATGACCTATTCGATCAGTTAAGGCATTTATACTACCAAGGGTTTGGCCGACTGGGCTTTTAAATTAAACCCAAAAATCCAATGTCAGTCGACCAACCTGTTTTGGCCCCAATTTAAACCCTAAGGACATTTCAAAACCTTCATATGATGTTAACTTTTATAAAAAAAGGTTTTTAATAAAAAAATTCAATGTCTTAAGGTCTGTCTATGACCTTTGGTTCCCTACGGTCTGTCTATGGCTCTGTCTGAGCATTCAAATCACATGATGCAAGATGTATGCATTATGACAGACCAAATTCTAAAAATAAAACTTATATGCATTACAAGATAAAAATGAATGTCTTCGTCTTTCTGCTCTTCTGTCTTCATGAAATACGCCAAAATGATCATAAGCTTGAAGTTCCTTCTGGCTTCCACTTCCCCTTATGTGTGTATTTGAATTAAAGACATGTTTAATCACTAAATATGTTTAATCACTAAATACACACATAAGTGTCTTGTGTTTTGTTTGCATCAAAATAGGGATCAGACTCAAAAAGTCAACACATATCAAAATTTTAAACCCTTTTTTAATATAAAACCATCATTCGATTTTGCCCAATCACCATCGCATGAACCTCCAAAAACGATCTATTTCTGTTGTAATGTGGATGGGGTAAAAAACAAAACACAGCAGAATAGATACAACAAGTAAATGAAACACAACCAAAAAGTGACAAACAACTAGAAAAACAATGAGATTTATGTGGTTCGGCAAAGCCTACATCCATGAAAGTAATGACACAAGAATTTCACTAAGGACATCACAAAGTACACAATACACTTCTCAAATGATCACTCACTCTCTCACTCTCTCTCTCTCTCTCTCTCTCTCTCTCTCTCTCTCTCTCTCTCTCTCTCTCTCTCTCTCTCTCTCTCTCTCTCTCAATACATGCCCAAAATGACATATATAACACTCTCTCAAAGGTTTCCCTCCGATTACCCAACCACCCCAATGTCAAAAGAACAGGGGATTCGTCGACGAGACCAAGAAGAACACTCGTCGATGAATCCATCCACTCATCGACGAACCCATTTTTTTGCTCTCGGTATTTTAGAAACTCTGAACTTTTGGGCCTCTCAGGATCTTCTCGTCGACGAGTACAGGACACTCATCGATGAGTCTTCTACAACCACTTAGGAATACTTCAAAACTCATGTTTTTATTCCTTTGTTTGTGAATCCCACTAAGTATATAAGCCACACACAATCTCTACCTTGACGATTATATGCCCCTTAGAAGAATCCCGAAAAACATTTGACTGCTCCACCTTGAACTTGAAATGCTCGATTAGGTTTGTCTCCCTTCTATCAATTAGAGATATGAAGTAAGTCCAAGCAATGCTTAAACTTCTTAGATGTAACCGATTTCGTCAAAATAGCAGCTGCATTTTCAGACCTATGAACTTTCTCCAACACAAGCTCACCCGAAGAAATCAATTTCTGAACCCGTGGAACGTCACATCAATATGCTTGGTTCTAGCATGGTATATCTGATTCTTCGCCAAGTAAATGACACCCTGATTATCACAATGCAACATCACTCCATCTTATTGTAACCCTAGTTCTCTGACTAAACCAATAAGCCATAAGGCTTCCTTCCTTTGTAGCTTTGGCAACTGTCATATATTCCGCCTCAGTCATGGATAATGCTACCAGAGTCTATACCATGGATCTTCAACATACTGGTCCTCCTACGAGGGTAAATACATATCCCATTGTAAACCTTCTACCATCCATATCTCCAGCATAATCAACATCAACAAACCCCATAACTGAAGGACAACCCTGTTGCTTGCTGAACATGATGTCATATCCTGATGTACCTCGTAAGTATATGAGTATCCATTTGAAGGCCTCCCAATGCTACATTCTTGGATTAGATAGAAACTTACTAACCACGCTCACTGAATGAGCCAAATCTGGCCTCATACACACCATGACATACATTAAACTCCCTACGGCACTAGCATAGGAGACCTTTGACATGTCCTGGATTTCCTCATTTGTACTTGGGCAATCTGCAATAGACAACTTGAAATGATTCTCTATAGGTGTACACACCATTCTTGCATCAGCCATGCTAAACCTCTCCAACACTATATGCACATAACTGCCCTGAGATAGCTATAATCTCCCTATAGTTCTGTCACGACGAATCTCCATCCCAAGTATTTTCTTGGCTGAACCAAGATCGTTCATGTCAAATTCCTTATACAACTGGTTTTTTAACTGATTTACCTCAGTTAAATCTTTTGTAGCTATCAATATGTCATCGACGTACAATAACAAGTAAATAAGAGAACCATCCTCAAGCTTGTTCACATATACGCAGAAATAATACTCACACAGTTTGTAGCCAATCTTGATCATATACGAATCAAACCGTATATACCATTGCCTTGGAGACTATTTCAGCCCATAAAGAGATTTCTTCAACCTGCAAACAAAATTTTTCTTTCCCATTTTAATGAATCCCTCCGGTTATACCATGTAGATTTGTTTCTCTAAGTCACCATAAAGAAATGTGGTCTTCACGTCCATTTGTTCCAAATGAAGATCATAATGGGCTACCAACCCCAACACAATTATGATAGAAGTATGTTGGACCACTGGAGAAAAGATCTCATCATAATCTATCCCCTTATTTTGTGAGTATCCTTTTGCCACCGACCGTACCTTGAATTTCTCTCTTTCTCTTTCTGAAATTGCCTCCTTCTTCTTATATACCCATTAAGAACTTATCGGTCTCTTCCCATCTGGAAGCTCCACCAAATCTCAAGTTTGATTCTTATGTAGTTATTCCATCTCCTTAATCATTGCACCCATCCACCTATCTTTCTCCTGGTTGTGCACTGTCTCTTGAAATGTAGTTGGATTTTTGCAACTAGTAAGGAAAGCATAAAATACTAATTCTTCAAATCCATACCTTGATGAAGGTCTGATGGTGTGTCTGGATCTTTGTATAGGAATATCGTCAACTTACTGGTTTCCTGAGCTAGAGCTCCCTACAACCATAGGACCATGATCATTTCTGTTGCCCTGAACTTCCAACTCCACCTGCACAACATGTTCATCATTGTTCCAGCTTTCTAGCTCCTATTTCTGTTCATCATACTCTTGAGTACGCTTCACCATAGCCTTTTCATTAAAACTACATTCCTTCTAATCGCCACCTTGTTTGCCACTAGGTCCCATAGCTTGTACCCCTTTTACACCCTCTGGATATCCCAAAAAGATGCAACGAAGAGACTTAGGGTCAAGTTTAGACATCTCCTTACTAGATATGTGAACATAGGTTTAAACCCCAATACCTTCAATCCGGAGTAGTCTACTGCATTTCCCGTCCAAACCTCTTATGCCACTCTACCCTTTAGTGATGCCTTTGGTGATCGGTTTATCAAAAAACATGTCATACTCACTGCCTCGGCCTAGAAGTTCTTTAGCCCTACATTTAATCTAAGACATCGAGCCCTTTCAAAAAGATTATGGTTCATCCGTTTTGCCATACCGTTTTGCTGAGGTGTTCGATGAACAGTAAAGTGTCTCTTGATGCCTTGCTCCGCACAAAACTCCATAAACCAAGAATCAGTGTACTCAGTCCCATTGTCTGACCTCAAGTATTTGATTCTCCTTCTTGTCAAGTTTTCCACTTCAACCTTCCAAATCTTAAACTTGGCAAACGTATCTGTTTTGTGACGCATGAAGTAAACCCAGACCTTCTGTGAGTAATTATCAATGAAACTCACATAATACACATGTCCAACCTTTGATGCAACTCTAATCGGGCCCCAAACATTTGAATGCACATAATCAAGAATACCCTTTGTCTTGTATATAGCTGATATGAAACCTGCCCTATTCTATTTTCCAAGAACACAAATCCTACAAAATTCTAGCTAACATGATTTCAAGCCCTTCAACAATTTTCTCTTGTGTGGTTCTTTCATGTTGTGTTCCCCCATATTCCCAATGTGCATATGCCACAAGAAAGTCTCATTTGATTTAGCATCTATGGCTGTAGCTCCACCTACAATGGTAGTTCCCTGCAATGTCTAGATATTATCATCTAGTTTCTACCCTTTCATTATAGTCAGATTACCTTTCCATACCATCAAAACTCCACCTTTGGCCTTCTAATTAAAGCCATTACAATCCAATGTTGCAAGTGATATCAAACTCTTCCTTAACACTGGTATATGTCTTACATTACACAACGTTCTTACAGCACCATCATACATTTTTATCTTTACATTTCCTATACCAATAATCTTGCAAGAAGCATTATTACCCATAAGAACTGATCCAGAATTTACTAACTTGTTAGTGCTGAACCACTCCTTGTTATGAGTCAAGTGATAAGAACATGTCGAGTCAAGTATCCAAGAGTCTGTTAGATTTTTCGACCCCACTGAAATTGATAAAACATCACCATCACTACACGCTAAACCTCTTTCTTGAACAACATTCACAGATTTTGAAGTACCCTCATGTTTCTCATAATTTCCCTTCTTCCAATCCAGACACTCCGATTTCACATGCCCCTTTTTACCGCATTTATAACACCAGATTTATTTCTTCTTCTTGGATTGATTTTGGAATTTCTGACTTGATCCATGTTTGGATTTTCCTTTACCTCACTCATTCTTACCCTTTACCACAAGTATTTCTCCTCTATCACATATTTTCAATCTTTGATGAAAATTTAGCAAAGCACATGTTGATTACATGCTTAAATTGCGTAATTAGGTAGTTTAATTCATGCATTGAGACTTACATTTTTAATTAAATACCTAATTATTTTTAATATTTCAACATCATGTCTTATTTATAATATTTGGATTTCATTGAGTGAATTATGAAATTTTGGTATTTTTTTATCGTAGGGCAATTATCGGGAGTTAAAACCAGCATCGCTTCGTAATTCATACATAATTTTTTCATCTGAGCTCTGATCGAGAGGATTCAAAATTATGGAGAAAGATTAGAATATTATCTACAACTTTCATGTTTTAAGATTTGAGCGATACGGTCTCTAAGACAGTCAAAGTTAGGCTTGTCGGCTAGGAAACAAAAAGAAGAAAAGAATAAAAAAAAAAAAGAAAAAAAAAATATAAAACATTACCTTAATGTGGCCCAATCATGCAGCCGGATCCGGATCCTCTTTATTGGGCTTAAGCTGGGTGTAGGACAGCTCCCCCTGTCCCTTTATATATATATATATATATATATATATATATATATATATATATATATATTTCCATTGAGCCCGAGCACCCCACCCTCTTCCTTCCTTCTCCCCTCTCTTCTCCTTTCTATTTCCCTATCTCCTCTCTTCTCTTCAGCACCTGAGCCCCTCCTCTATTCCCTCTAAAACTCTCTCCTCTTTCAAACTCTCCTCCTTTCCTTCTCTTCTCTTCTCTTCTCTTCTCCTTTTCCCTTCCTCCCAGCTCTCTCTTCTCAGCCGAACTCCTCTCTCTCTAACGCTCTTTGCTGCTATCCCACGGCCTGCTAGGCTACCCCTGTCCCGAAAACTCCTAGTTGCCGCCGCTATTGCTTCTGTGCTATCCTCCATCCCTACCCCGTTGCTACTAGAGATGCCAACCGGAGACATCCATTGTTGCTATTCCTTTAAGTTGCTGCTGCATGAGGTTGCGCCTTGCTTGTGCTACTGCCTGAGCCACCTGCTGCCATCACAGCCAAGAGGCTCTCTTCCTTCCTCCCTCGAGCCAAGAAGAATCTTGCTGCCAGTCGAAACTCCCAAGTCGAGACCCTGCTAGCTGCTGCTGCTGCAAGCAACCCGGGAAGACTCCATATGGGTCAGTTTTTCTCTCTTCCTTTCTCTTTCTCTTCCTTTTTCTCTTCATTCTTCTCTCTTCTTTTAGTTTTATTTTGTTATTTCTTTTAATTAATATAATAAATGTATTTTTTTGTAGTAAAATTTTAATTAAAGTTTTAGTTTTTAAATTGTGTTTGGGAGTTATTATTAAGGTTTATTTGTGTTTTTTTTTTCTTTCACTTCTTAATTAGTATTATTACTTGAGTTAGCATTTGATTGAGTTATTTATTTTAGAATTTAAATCTTGTTGTGTTTTATTTTATTTAAAGTTGGTCCAATTAAAATCTGATTTTCTTTTTCATGTTTAAGTTTATCATTCAGTTGTTAAAGTTCGGATCTTAGTTTGACTTTTTAAATGCATTAGAAATTTGGCTATTGTCGAATTTATGTTTGAATGAGTTTATTTGTTAATTTTGTGTTTAAATTAAGTAGGAAAGATATTGTATTTAGTTTTTATTTCGAAATTCAACGCGTGTTTCAATTCTTGTTCGGTCATTAACGTAGGATTTTCGTTTTTCATTGTTAAATTCAGTGCGTGTTAGGAATTAGAATTTAAATTGCATGCTCGTTTAATTTATCAAAACAAATCTCAAACATCCTGAAAAACCCGAATCTAAACTGTGTTCAGTACCTTTTTGTTTCTTATTTTCTGATTGGAATTACATAAAATTTGAGATTAAACTGCATTTCCTAAGGAGACGATTTGGCCTTTGGACTAAATATTACACGACAGAACTCCTATACTTTGGATAGCTTCCAAACTGCTCATTTTCCAATGCCTCTACTAGACAGACTGTGGTGTGTTTCTTTCCTTTCTTTTCATTTTGTTTTACCTTATTTTATTTTTAGTTAATTTTAAGGTACACTTTTCTGTAGTTTCAGTTTTTCTTTTCCATTACTTCTCCACCTCGGTACACTCCACTTCTCTCGTGCACATCTTCTCTATCTCCCTTATGCTTTCACATTGAGGACAATGTTCCACTTTAGTTTGGGGGTGATAATTTGCATTTAACACTATGCGCGTCTACTTGTTGGGTTAATAAAAATAAATAAATAAATAAATATAAATAAAAATAAAAAAATAAAAAAGGAAAGAAAGAGTATTGAGGATAGACGATTATGTCATAATTAATGCTGACTTATACCCTTCACATACTTGTATATAACCTAAGAATTACACACTCGAGTCATTTATGGGTAGTTTCTCTTTATATGACTTTGTAACTCCATGAAGGTTGATTGGTAGTTCATTCGTGTTAATCTGACTATATAAACTCTTGAATTTATATGGTATCTCATGAGGCTGAAAATACACGTTCACGTGACTTGTAGCATTTAGAGTTCCTTATGAGCACTAACAGAGCGCCCGTGATGACTATGACACCTTGTGAGGTATTATTGAGTCATTTATCATTCTTTTGAGTTTTTTATGTCAGCTCAATGTTCATGAAACTCAACGTTCCTTTTCTTTTTTTTTTTCTGGATATTCTTTGTACACTAGTCTATGGTTTTGACTTGCTAGCCTAGAGGTGATATCCGGTGGGGAGATAGAAACCTAGGTCTTGTAGCCTACTCAAGATGTGAAGGTTGCGCCACCCCTAGAAATAGACGTAGTTCATGGACTATTGTTCGAGCTTAATTCACATGAGTGGTATGACGATAACAAAAGAAGTGTAATGATTGTCCTAATTGACCAAGCAAAGATAGAAATTGAAGAATGAGCAGACAAAAAAATAAGAAAATTAGAAATGCACATGAAATGAAAGATTAATACCTGCTCCACAAAAATGCAAAAAAAGTCATGGACACGACACATGTTCTCCACATATGAGGACTCTTCAACTGCTTAATGTCTCGGATGTATTCACGTCAAGTTTGTGAATAAGTTGATCTAGAATGGTCTCGGTTGGACATAGTGAGTAGGTGAGAAGATGTTAGGGTGAAGGACCCGACACCTCACAAATAGGCTAGATCCTTTTCATACTAGTCCACTCCATACATTTAGCAATTGTTCCTTGCAATATGTCAAATGTTTGATCGCGACACTCCTCCTCACATATGATGAGTGAACCTATCCTTTTTTGAGTGTTTTTTAGGGTGTACTAGTTAGGCCGAGTCAAAACAGATATTCTGTAGGTGTTCACTGGTATCCTAGCTGTAACGAGTCACACACATCACACATTCCTCGAGATTCCACCTGTTTATACTTGAATTTATATTACCGCATTAACTTTGAATTGTACTGCTGGTTAACGTCATGTGAGTATACTATTCTTAATTGTTATATAATGATGAAGCTTGTATGAGTGACGTGCTTCAGAGTTGTGTGCATTGAATATGAACGAGCTGGTGTGAAATTTGGTTATATCCCTGTATGTAAAATGGTATGGTTGTATCACATGTGCATTTATTTCATATTGTTGGAGTTAGTATTTGTGGGTACCGCCTAAGAATTCATTCATGTTATTTTCTAGAGACTAACAAAACGTTAGTTGGGGGGTGTGATTATGCGCCTAAATTACGTAATTAGGTGATTTAATTCATGCATTGAGGCTTTTATTTTAAATTAAATACCTAATTATTCTCAATATTTCAACATTGTGTCTTATTTATAATATTTGGTGTTAGCTTTACCGTGATCCCAAGAGGGGGGTGAATTGGTATTTTTAAAATCTATCCCGTAGGTATTCCTCTTAACGGCAATATGTTTACAATCCTAAGGTCAATCTAGTGCAAGTAATATCAGAAATTAAATAAAGTAGTTTAATCAATTTCACAAGCACTAGAAAGCAATAAAGAGAAGGGTGACACACAGATATGTTATCGAGGTTCGGCCAACTGCCTACGTCCCCGCCTTGGCTAACCAGCACAAGGATTATCACAATAACTTGCTCACTTAAACGAGTGGAGCGGCACCTATACAAACCAGGTCAAATTAACACAGGGCTGACCTCAACCTTTACACCAATCCTTATCAGGATGGATTACCGCCCCCTCAGTCCACGCCTTAAATCTCTCAGATATACAATCAAAAGGTACAGTATAAGGGTGCTTTCACGTAAAGCAAATTTGTACCACAAATGAGCACAATCACAAACACCATAGATGATTTAAAATGTAAGTTCAGTGTGGTCTAAATAGTTCAACTCTCAAAGATATTTTCTATCAATGTAGTGAGTACATGAGAGTATCAATAACAATCTGTATATTTCAAAATGTTTCAATCAAACGTGTTCACACAGAATATCAAGCAAGCCTCAAGAATATCAATCAATAGAATATCTCAATCACATGAATATGTATATGCTTGGATTGCAAAATAGATAATCTTTGTATTCAACAAATGATATATATACTTGAATAAATATTTCCACAAAGATTAATGTAACAAACACAAATATCTTTTCACAAATAGTTCAATAAAGATTCTACAAGATATTTGAGTAAGTTTGAAAATGTTTTTGCAAATCAAAAATAAATACAAACTTCCAAAGATATTGCAATGAGAATGTACTACTCGAAAGTTCACCACAAGCCTTCTTAGGGTTGGCTTATTAGAAAAGCGTCCTAAGAATGCTTAGGTTATGCTCTCGTTAGAAAAATCGATTCAAAACACTTCAAACAATGAGAGCAAAACCTTTTTGAATATACACTCAAAGCACTTACAAATGATTTTGAACTTGAGAAGGAAAGCTAGAGTGTTTGTAGGGAAAGTATGAGCAATAGGAATCAAAAGAGAGTATTTTTGCTTAAGAGAGAAATTTTTAATCCTTTTGCTAATCGACGCTTAATTCTCCCAAATGAAGGAGTATATATAGACATACCGAAATTTTTGACCGTTGGGGACCTATTAGGGATTGTTAGAAAAGTTTAATGACATTTAACCCATTTTAACCTTGTTTAAAAATTTTAAATGTGGTAAAAAATTAGGTGCAACCCGAGAGGTCCGTTCGACCAGAACAAGTTCGGTCGACCAAGTCTCATATGGTTCGATCGACCAGGGGACTTTTGAACTAAGGGCTCGGTCGACTAGGAGAGAGTGATTTCTCAATTTTTCGATGTTCGGTCGACCAAACCATTTTGAACTAGCTGGTTCGATCGACCAGAGTGTTGGGAATTTTTTTCGAGGACCCTCAGTCGACCAGGTAGTTGGTGTACAAACCTGGCTCGGTCGACCAAATGGTCAAAATGTTGACTAGAGAGGGTTTCAGTTGACTGAGGCTTTTTAAACTATTCTGGTTAAGTCGACCAAGTGGTCAAAAAGTTGACCCAGAGAGGTTTTGGTCGACCGGGGCTCTTTGAACTACTTAGTTCTATCGACGAGGGACTTGGTCAGCTGTTGACCCAGGCCCGGTTTGATCGATCAGGGCAAAATGAACTGCCTTGGCTGGTCGACCGAATGTGCACCAAGTGTGCATTTCGGTCCCGTCTTGAAGCATACAAGCCCTATTCAAGTGCCTAACAAGTATGTGTGAAAGTGTGTGTGTCCTAGGGTCACTTGGGGTCCAAAATTAAGACACCAAAAAAAGTCCGATGTCGGTCAACCGAAGGTCTTTCTATGGTCACTTTTAGTTCGCATCTGGTTTGAGCTTACAAAATAGATCATACATATGATGTGTGTGAGTTTATTACAAACCAAATAGATATGAAATGCATTACAAAAGGAGATTTGGCTTTCAACTTCACTTTCTCTTCGTGCCGTCAATGTATCTGCTAATGTAGACCTGCACAAGAACTAGATATTCATCAAATACAAGAGTATTTGTCATTATCAAAATCGGGCGTGACCTATAAGGTCAACATTTGGATTTCATTGAGTATATTATGAATTTTTGATATTTTTTTTTTTGCGGGGCAATTATCGGGAGTTAATTTCGGCACTACTTCGTAATTCGCGCATAATGTTTTCGTCTAAGCTCCGATCCAGACGATTCAAAATTTTGGAGAAAGATGAGAAGATTATCTACAACTTCAGTGTTTTAAACTTGAGTGACATGGGCTCCAAGATTATCAAACTTGGGCTTGTTTGCCGGGAAAAAAAAAAGAAGAAAAGAAGAAAAAAAAAAGGAAAAATAAAATAAAATATAAAACATTACCTTGATGTGACTCAGCCATGCAGCTAGGTCCAAGTCCTTTTTATTGGGCTTAAGTTGGGTGTAAGGCAACTCCCCCTCTCCTCTTATATATATATATATGTATATATATTGTTTTTTTTTCCTTTGAGCCCAAGCGCCCCACCATATTCCTTCCTTCTCCCCTCTCTTCTCCTTTCTCTTTCCCTATCTCCTCTCTTCTCTTCAGCACTCGAGCCCCTCTTTTATTCCCTCTAAAACTCTCTCCTCTCTCAAACTCTCCTCTTTTCCTTCTCTTCTCTTCTCTTCTCCTTTTCCCTTCCTCCCAGCTCTCTCTTCTAAGCCGAACTCCTCTTTCTCTAATGCTCTTTGCTGCTGTCCTATGGCCTGCTGGGCTGCCCTTGTCCCGAAAACCCCTAGTTTTTGCTGCTATTGCTACTGTGTCGTCCTCCAGCCCTACGTCATTGCGGCTAAAGACGCCAATCGGAGACACCTGTTGCTGCTATTCCTTCAAGTTGCTACTGCGTGAGGCTACGCCTTGCTTGTGCCACTGCTATTGGAAAGCAAACTCGAGACCCCTACTGCCTGAGCCACCTGCTGCCATCACAGCCGAGAGGCACTCTTCCTTCCTCCCCCAAGTCAAGAAAAATCCTGCTACCTGCAGAAACTCCCAAGCCGAGACCCTACTAGTTGTTGCTACTGCAAGCAACCCAAGAAGACTCCATATAGGCCAGCTTTTCTCTCTTCCTTTCTCTTTCTCTTCTTTCTTCTCTCTTCTTTTAGTTTTATTTTGTTATTGCTTTTAATTAATTGAGTAATTTTATTTTTTTAGTAAAATTTTAATTAAAGTTTTAGTTTTTAAATTGTGTTTGTGAGTTATTATTAAGGTTTATTTGTGTTTTCTTTTCTTTCACTTCTTAATTAGTATTATTACTTGAGTTAGCATTTGATTGAGTTATTTATTTTAGGATTTAAATCTTATTGTGTTTTATTTAATTTAAAGTCTATTTAATTGAAATCTGATTTTTTTTCTTTCGTGTTTAAGTTTATGATTTAATTGTTAAAGTTAAGATCTTAGTTTGAGTTTTTAAATGCGTTAGAAATTTGGCTATTGTGGAATTTATGTTTGAATGAGTTTATTTGTTAATTTTATGCTTAAATTAAGTAGGAAAGATATCGTCTTTAGTTTTTATTCCGAAGTTCAATGCCTGTTTCAATTCTTGTTCGGTTGTTAACGTAGGATTTCCATTTCTTGTTGTTAAATTCAATGCGCGTTAGGAATTAGACTTTAAATTGCTTGTTTGTTTAATTTATCAAAAGAAATCTCAAACATCCTGAAAAACCCATATCTGAACTGTGTTCAGTGCCTTTTTTTTTCTTATTTTCTGATTGGAATTACTTAAAATTTAAGATTAAACTGCATTCTGTAAGGAGACGATCTGGCATTTGGGCTAAATATTATATGACAAAACTCCTATACTTGGGATAACTTCCGAGCTGCTCATTTTTCGAGTGAGTCACTTGTTACCTCTTCAAGATCAATTGTTTCTTTTCCGCACATAAGGGTGGTCACAAGATTTTCATAGGTATAAGTCAAGGGCAAAGAGTTTAACAACATCAAAGCTTTGTCATCCTCATCAAACTTAACATCAACTCTCATCAAATCACTAATAATTTGATTGAAGGCATTAATGTGTTGATCTAAGTTTGATCCTTATACCATCTTAAGCCAATACAAATGTTGTTTAAGAAAAAGTTTTTTATTAAGAAATTCAGACATGTACCAGCTCTCTAACTTTCGCCATATAGCTTTGTTATGATATGGATGGGATAAAAAGTGAAACACAACGGAATAGATACAACAAGTAAATGAAATACAACCAGAAAGTGATAAACAACAAGAACAACAACAAGATTTACGTGGTTCAGCAAAGCCTACATCCACGGAAGCAATGACACAAGAATTTCACTAAGGAAATCACAAAGTACACAATACACTTATCAAACGATCACTCTCTCTCTCAATACATGCCCAAAATGACATATATAACACTCTCTCAGAGGTTTCTCTTCGATTACCCAACTACCCCAACGTTCAAATTCAAAAAAACTGCTCGCAGCTCATAACTTCTTATCGATAAGAACAGGGGATTCGTCGACGAGATCAAGAAGAACACTCTTCGATGAACTATCCACTCATCGACAAACCATTTTTCTACTCTCGGTATCTCAAAAACTTTGAACTTTTGGGCCTCTCGGGATCTTCTCGTCGACAAGTACAAGACACTCGTCGACGAGTCTTCTCAAAACTCATGTTTTTCTTCCTTTGTTTGTGAATCCCACTAAGTATAAGAGCCACACACAAATATAACAGTTTCAAACTAGTATTATTTTAATTTTATTAAAGATTTGATTATTTTATTTTGGTTTATCTATGTTCTTGGAAATTCTCCAAGAACAATTTGTATTAAGCTCATAATTTTTATTCTAGAAATTTATTATTCTAATATTTTTAGAAAAAATTGTACTGAACTAGTAATTTCTTTTAGAAATATCTTTTTTAAAATTATATTTTTAGTACAATTTATGTTGAAGATTTGTTTACTTTGCTAGTGTGTATATTTATGTTCATATATTTTAGAAATTTCTTTGTCCTACTATTTTTAATTATTTTAATTTACTTGTTTACTTTGTTTGCTTATAATTATGTTTGATATACCCGAAATTAATACCCTTAAAGAGAAAAAGAGTTACAAATTTACCATAAAAGCACCTCTATATAATCAATGTGGAAACTTTAATACATATACATTTATGAGAGGAAACCATTACAAGACTACAATAAAAATCCCCATATAAATGCCAATAAAACTTTATAACCCCCATAAGCGCAATAATGTGATCATCAATGCTGAATCAATAGAGGGTCAACCTTCACCACTATAAAAAAGGACTTAGAGAAGAGGTAAGCATCTCATTCATATCCACTTTGTTGGAATTGGTGTGATCCCAAGAGGGGGTGAATTGGGTTTTAATAACATTTTGACTAAATTAAACATTTATGCCGATTCACCACATATCATATCCCATTTTAATTATGATCATGTATGTAAAACTGAATAAGTAATATGTGCAGATATACACGTGTATCTCATTTAAAATAAATGTCTGCATGCAATTAGTTATAACTATAAATGAACAAGCATACACATACTGAATTTAAAGTGCAGAAAATAAATGAGAGAGAGAGAGAGAGAGAGAGAGAGAGAGAGAGAGAAAGAGACAATATTTGTTATCGAGGTTCGGCCAAACCAGTCTACGTCCCTACCTTGGGCATACCCCCCAAGGATTCCACTATCCCTGCTCACTTAAATAGGCAAAGCAGAAGTCGTTTACAACATTTCCTTATGGGGAAAGGTAAATCCCAGGTCATATTACAAGGCTAACCCCAACCTTCACGCCTCTCCTTACGGAGAGAGGAATACCCCAACTTAATTACCAGGCTAAACCGAACTGGTCTCCCTTACGGGGTGGAGACTCCCCACTTCAATTACGAGCTAAACTCAACTAGTCTCTCTTATGGGGTAGAGACTCTCCAACTCAATTAACGTGATAAACTCAACCGGTACATTAAAAATATTTTTTTTATACAAAATACATGCTTCTACAAATAAACAAGGATGTACAACAATGAAGTTCTAAAACATGCACTCTAATATGATATGAGTTATGATTAGTAGACAAAAGGTGTTTTCTCAAAACAATATTTTCAATCTTTGAGAAATATGTGTATGATAAAATATTCAAAGATATGACCCTAATAAAATTTTCTCCCAAAAATATATTTCAATAAAAATATAGGGGAACATAGGGTTTGCTATTCAAATATTTTTTGCAGAAAGAAAATATATATGCATATGAATATATATATATATATATATATATATATATATGGACGATAAATATGTTCTCCAATAAAGATCTTTGCAATAAAATATTATTTGGAGAAGTTAGGATTTAAGCTCAAAAGGTATTTGTGCAATAAACACAATTAAAAACAAATGTCCAAACAAAATACTCTCTTAAAAAGATTTTTAAGGAAAGAGTAAAAAAGAGTTGGAGAGATTAAAATATTTTTCCCCAAAGAAATGATTTTTGCAATAAAAATAGTTTGGGGGAACTTTAATTAACAAAATATTTTAAAAGAATTTTAACATTAATCAAAGTTGCTAATTGAAGTTATGTGAGGGGTATTTATAGACTCTAGAAAAATTATGATCGTTGGGGACATGCTTGGTATTTTGAAAATGTTTAATTAAGAAATTAATTAAATTTTATCTCTTAAAAAATTTCCAACCCATGAGATTCGGTCGGCTGACCTTCAACGTCAGTTGACCGAACACACACAACCATTCTGAGTTTTGAAACAGGTTCAATTGGCTGTGGGAATGACTGGTCAGCTGATCAAGGCAATTTTCCAAACCTTCATAGGTTAGGTCGCCCGATCTTAATGTTAGTCTGCCAGTCCTTCAAGGCTAGTTGGTTGAGGCATTTTTGAACTACAAGTTCAGTTGCCCAGGGATGGTGGAAAAGTTCAAATTATATGGTCAGTCGACCATGGAAGGTATGTTCATTTTAGGTCGATCGCCTGAGGCATGGTCAAACATTTGAATTTTGGCATTCAGTGTGCTCAGTCAACCGAGGTGATTTAAACCTCAATGGGTCGATCGGCTGGGGCTATTTAGCTAACCCAAAAAATCCAACATCAATCCACCGAAATCTTTGTCAAATTCATTTTAGCCCAAACTTTTTATCCTAACCAATTAGTTATTAAGAAAAAAATTTCTTGTGCAAAGTGTTGGTCCCTAGGGTTTGTCTACGGCCCTTGATTCCCTACGGTGGTCAGTCTATGCTGCTCGCCGAACATTCAAATCATATCATGTAGATGCATGCATTATTACATACAAAATGATTAAAATTAAATGCACTAACAAATGAAAATATTTGTCTTCTTCTTCTTCTTCTTCTTCTTCTTCTTCTTCTTCTTCTTTTGCTCTTACGTTTTTCATGGAATGCGCCAAGTGATGTGTTATTTAAGTCTTCTAAATTCCATAATCAGTCCATTTATGTGTGTGTTGAATTATAACATGTTCAAGCACTTAAAAACACACGTAAGAGACTTGTGCTTTGTCGACATCAAAACAGAGATCGGACTCAAAAAGTCAACACACTTCTTTATATTGTTCCAATTCAAAGCATCTCATCAGTCCCTTACTTAGACATCAAAGTGATCCCCCAGAGCACACCCCAAGTCCTCCAAGCCATTCCTTCTTGATCTTTTTCAAGTGGTCGTGATTGAAGGACAATTCGTGAAGATTGTTCAATTTTCAGGCTGCAAGAGTTGGTGTCATCTGTGGGAACTCTTTTGAGAGGTTTTTTCAATCTTTGATCATGACTACATCACACAATTCGAAGTCAAAACCGACAATGGGTGACTAATCACCCCAATCCATACTTTCTGCACGAGGTGACATCCAACGTGACGAAAAATGAATTCCTTGCATTTCAAAAAAGGATGGAGGATATGTTCATTATGATCCTCCAGCAGAAAATGGATCATAAGGAACCTGCTCCTCATCCTAACCAAGTAGAACCTGAATCAAATGAGAAAGTTGTAGTTCCACTAGAAGTCACTGATAAGGCTTCTAATCCAACAAAGAAGTTGGAGGACGCAAATAGCATGGGCATTTATGAACAACAGTCACGTGTATTTGAAGAAAAATTAAAAAAAAAATGATCAATTGGAGAAAATGATGAAGGAAGCTCACCACAACCCTTCTACCAGGGAGTCCTCAATTAAATCCTCATATCTACCTTTCACTAAAGAGGTAGTCAATGTTCCCCTACCAAATAAGTTTAAAATTCCAAATATATAAGGGTATGATGGCTTGTCCAATCCTGTTAATCAGTTGAACACCTTTAGACTGCTGATGCAATTACAAAGCGCACCAAATGCAATCATGTGTCGATCATTTGCAGCCACTCTTAAAGGGAATGCCAAGGTATGGTATCGAACCATGAAGCCTAGTTCCGTTGGATATTTTTTTGAAATGGAGCAACAATGCATTGGATAGCTCATCAGCAGTTGGAAGATAGAAAAAACTTTGGCTCATCTGATGAGTCATTTTCAAGGAGAAAAGGAAACGTTAAAGAAATTCATGCATCATTTCATAAATGCAACCTTCGAGATTCGAAACTTAGATCATGGCGTGGCAGTAGCAGTCCTGACAACGGCTCTCCAGCCAGGGGACATCCTAAATTCACTAGGAAAGAAGCCCTTGGTCAATATGGGAGAGTTGATGGCACGTGGCTAGAAATACATCAACCTAAAAGAGGTGATAACCACAAGAAGAAGCCAAAACGACTTGAAAAAGAAGGGCCTAACTGATGAGCACCGCTCATAAGGCCCGAAGACCAGCTCACTTGATAAGAACAACTCATGAGGCAAAACAAAGACTAAGTACTACTCAGCAAAGTGGCTCAACTGATGAGCACAACTCATGAGGCTTAAAGACTGGCTGATATAGGACGGGAATGGTAAACCTATGTCCTATAGTTCAACCCTCACACAAGTACATACACTCAAACACTTTAACTTAAGAATTAAATCAACCAAACATAAACACCAAAAATCATGCTTTAGTTCAAATGTTCAAGGATTTTGAAAAGGTGTATGACTTGTCCAGCAATTAAGTCCCAATTGGTTCTTTCACAAAGGAATCAAGTTATATGCTAAAAAGTTATTATTTCAAATATTCGAGAATATAAATTCTAAGTCAACAGACTAATATTCATCCAAGTGATTTAAACTAGCAAGTACCAATGTTGCAATCTATGGATTCAAAAGGGTTATTCAAAGATGTGATTTAATTTACTAGCAAGGGTTCACAAACTATAACAAGGATTCAAATACAAGTGCTGAAATTACCAAGAGAATTATTTAGATGACTTGATGTTGTTCCACACGTAGTTAGATCACACCGTAAATCCTTCGTACAAGCTTTGAAACCCCAAGACGAATGCAGCTATGGAGTGTCAAGGAAGTGGCCATATGGGTGCATGTTGGTGGTGGCCATGTGGTGTTGATGGAGGAGGGGATGATGGATTCGTTGGATAGATTAGTGGTCTCTCGCCACTTGATCTTTAGAGAGAATTTCGTAGACTCACACTACTCACTCACAAGGAGAGGAACAAGCTTAAGCAAAAAAATGTTTCTTCTATATTCAACTTCAACTTTCTTTATCTTACAATGAAAAGGATATATATAGGAATAGCATGGGAGACAAAGCATTAAGCACTCAACAACTCTCACACTAAAAGAAAGCCTAAAAACTAGCATGGGAGACAAAGCATTAAATACTCTCAACAACTCTCAACCTAATACAATTAATACTTACCAAAAAACAAGGAAAACAAACTCATAGGCACACAACTCAAGCTTAGTTGTCTTACACTATAACAAAACAAATTTGAAATTTAAACATGTGCCAAAAAGGAAGGCTAAATCTGTGTGAGGTTTATTGGGTCGTGTCGAGCCCACAATCCGTGTGGGGCCCACATGGGTCTTGGACTCGAACTTGCTTTAATATGTCAACTAGGGTCTTCTCATATGGAATTTCTTCAAGTAACTCCATGCGTATCGACAAAATAATTTGTATGATTATGGACATTGGGAGTCATCCACGTGTCACCATATCTGCGAAGGAAATGGTCAAGGTCTGTTGATCCCCATCATTGGCCCAATAGATAAGCAATGTTCATGAGGCCCAAAGACTAGCTTACTTGATGAGCACGGCTCATGAGGCAAAACAAAGATTGAGCACTGCTCTGCAGAGTGGCCCAACTAATGAGCAAAGCTCATGAGGCTTGAAGACTGCTTCAACAGATGAGCACCGCTCATAAGGCCCAAAGACCATCCCACTTGATGAGCATATCTCATTAGGCAAAACAAAGACTGAGCACTGCTTAGCAGAGTGGCCCAACTAATGAGCACAATGCATAAGGCCTGAAGACTGACCCAATATATGAGCACTAGTCATGAGGCCCGAAGACTAACCCATGTGATGAGCACAACTCATGAGGCAAAACAAAACTGAGCACTGTTGAGCAGAGTGGCCGAACTGATGAACATAGCTTATAAGGCCTCAAGATTTTCCCAACATATGAGCACCGCTTATGAGACCCGAAGACTAGCCCACTTGATAAGCATAACTCATGAGGTTGTCAAAGCGGCTCAAAGGAAGTTGAACAGTCACGAGCTGCTATAATGGCTCGGATGAAGCTAGGCGGTCACGAGCTACTAGAGCGGCGTGAACGAAGCTGAATGGTCATAAGTTGTTGGAGCGGCTTGATTGAAGCCAAGTAATCACAAGCTGTCAGAGAGGCTTGGTTGAAGTCGAGCAACCACAAGCTGTCAGAGCGACTCGGATGAAGCCGAGCGATCACAAGTAGAAGAAGGTAGCTCGGACGGAGCCTATCAAAAGGGATATATAGCTCGAACCACTGAGTGCCAGCCCTTCGACTAGGATGGAGCCAAAAAATGAAGAATTGGGCTAAAAAAAAAAACCGAACGTCTAAAATTGCTAACCTCAAATATACAAACTTTTGAAACTTGCTTCAAAAATTTGAAACTACCGAGGGGCAATTGATATACCAAAAGTTAATACTCATAAAGAGAAAAAGAGTTACAAATCCACCATTAAAGCACCTCTATATAACTGACGTGGAAAATTTAATACATATATATTCATGAGAGGGAACCATTACATGACTACAATAAAAATCCTCGTATAAATGTCTATAAAACTTTATGACCCCCATAAGTGCAATAATGCGCTCATCAATACCGGATGAATAGAGGGTCAACCATCACTACTATAAAAAGGGACTTGGAGAATAGGTAAGCATCTTATTCATATCCACTCATTTCTATAGTTGCAATTCAAAGCCTCAAATTCGTCCCTTACTTAGGCATCAGAGTGATCCCTCAGAGTACACCCTGGATCATCCAAACCATTCTTACTTGATCCTTTTTAAGTGGTCGTGATCGAGGAACGATTCGTGAAGGTCGTTCAATTTTCAGGCAGCAACAATGTTAATTTATTAAGGAAATTACTTGCTTAAAGTTGTATTTAATAGTCCAATCCTGTTTTCCTTTTTGTTTTGTTTTTTTTTTTTTTTTTAATTTTTATGAGCTTTTATTTTTTTGAATGAACCAACATAGTTAGTTATTGTTATGCTTTAGATAAATGAATTTTTGTGAGTTTAAACAGTGTAAGTATTTGAACATATAATTTAAAACATCCTATATTGATTCTCAATGTTTGCCTTTGGGTTTTTGGGCTTTTTTCAGTTTAGGATGCAATGAGTTGTTCTTTTTAACTTATTGATTGGTGTTTTGAATTTGTTTGTGTAAGAGACTTGGGGTTAGGAAAAAAGTTTACAAACACAAGATGTAAGTTAAAATGTCTCAAAATTATTCATTAAAATGCCTAGCTTACAATTCTAAATCTAAAGTCATGCAATTTCTTCTTTTAAAATTATTATTTTGTTCTTAATTTGGCTTAAAGGAATTAATCAAAATAATTTATTTAAATACCTCAAAACTTCGTATTCTCTTTATATTTTACATTGTTGATTGTGTTTTTTATTTATTTATTTTTCTTTACATTCTTAGTGAATTAATCTGGATTTAAAATATAAAGAAAAAAAATAAATAAAAAACACAATCAACAATGTAAAATATAAAGAGAATACGAAGTTTTGAGGTATTTAAATAAATTATTTTGATTAATTCCTTTAAGCCAAATTAAGAACAAAATAATAATTTTAAAAGAAGAAATTGCATGTATATATATATATATATTCTTGCTCCTAAGTTAGTTCTTAGGTGAGTTGGAATTTTAGCTTATTTCTTAAATATACTAGGATATAATTCCAATTACTAATCCTTGTGCATTTTTAAATGATATTTGGTTGTTTTTTTAGATCTTTTTTATTCTTCCCATATTTGTTCTTTTTGCTATTTTCATTTTCAAAACTACAACTTGGTTGTTATGTTCCTTATATTCTTCTTCTTTGCTCTTAGATTAGTTTTCAAATAAATTTTTATTTCATATTTTATAAACAACAAACAAAAACAATAATGATAATCTTTAAGTCTCACTAAGTAGGGTCAACTATTTGTTCCATCATTTCTTTTAAAAAAAATAAATTGATAACTCTAGACTATGCATCAAAATTCGAGTATTGCAGAGAGAGAGAGAGAGAGAGAGAGAGAGAGAGAGAGTTTGCATATAGGAATATGAATTTTACAAGTCAAAAAATATAAATCTAAAAAAATAATTGAAATATTAAAGGATTTTTTATAGTGAACATTTTATTATTCTAAAAATATTCTCTATGATATCAAATCATTAGATTGTAATAAGGACAATTAAGTTTGCATTTTATACTAAGATATAATTTTGAATTAATTTTAATTATAATTGGATTATAAATTAAGTAATTATGAGTTAGTACATCCAACCAATAACAAACTCAATTGTTTCTTTATTATTTTTTCAAATTAACTTTAGACATAAAATATCTAAAAATAAAACTTATCGCTTGAAGAAAAATTCAAGAAATATATACGATCTTTGAATTTATTATGATGCTATATATAAAGAAAAAAATTAATATTAAACTAGTATTAGGAAAATGATATTGACTTCTTTTTTGTTAGTAAGAATAGTTTTAGGATAATAATATTTAAATACACTAATAATTCCCTCCTTATTTTAATATTATGAATGAACATGCATGTAAAGAGTCTAACAATCAAAGAGTGATAATTATGCATAATGAAGGTGTGTTCTACATTAAATCTTCACTTAGTGAACAATAATCTTTTCTCTAGAGTCAGTAGTGGTCTTAGACTTGAACTGTGACTGTTTAAGGAAAATAAAGTATTACTAGTAGCTCAAACATAATGATCCAAATGTTGGCATGAGTTTTAACAACCAACACGTTTCGACTTTGTGCTAATCCTAGTTTCATTAGCATATTTGAGAATAAGCTCAATTCTCATAAAGAGCGGCCACACTCTCATGCTCACATAGGTGAAATCTATCAAGGGTGCTCTTGTAACTAACTTAACTCATAAGAGATATAGATTATCGTTAAGAGTCTTAAAAACTTAACCTTCCCCGTTACAAGATAAATGCACTTACACCACAAGAATGATTTTAAGAAAATAGTGCATTTCTTACAATCACCATGTTGTTTGTGGCTCTTATACTTTGTTTTTTTTAAGCAAAGAAGGAAAAAGGAAAAACATGAAAGGGCAACACAGCAGGAGATCGTCGACGAATGCCCTGTGTTCATCGATGGGAGGATAGCAAGGACTCATCAACGAAGGTTCTGAAATCGTTGACGAGAAAATACAGAAAGCAAGAAAATCTCAGAGTTTTGGACTTGTTGATGAAAGCATGTTATCGTTGACGAGTGGTCTTCTATGTATCGTCAACGAAAGGCGCCTGGGCTACGAGCAATTTTTCTGAATTTTGAATTTTTAAACGTTGGGTGGTTGGGTAAACAGGGGGAAAACCTCTAAGGAACTTCTATATATGTTGTTGATTTAGGTGTAATCCCAAGAGGGGGGGTGAATTGGGTATTTTAAAAATTCTTTGAAACTTATTTACCAATCAATCCCTATTTCTATGTTTAACTAATTAATGGCTGGAATTTGATGTTGATTTGAATTACTAAATCAATGAATTCCTTTTTACCCAATTAAATGCGTGTAAAGTTATTCAACATACACAAGAAAACAAGAAATTGAAATACGATGCAGAAAATGAAAAGGATAAGGGAAGAGAGAATGCAACCACGATTTTACGAGGTTCAGCCAACCCAACTTACGTCCTCGCCTTGAGCAACCCATTGAAGGATTTCACTAAAATCCCTTCTCCTTAAATTGGGACAGAGCTTCCCTTATAATCCACTACTTACAAGAGGTACAACTCCCTCTTAATCCACTGTATATTGAAGAGTGAGTGATCATTTTGAGAAGTGTATTGTGTACATTGTGATTTCCATAGTGAAATTTGTGTGTCATTACTTCTGTGGATGTAGGACTTGTCGAACCACGTAAATCTTTGTGTTGTTCTTAGTATTTGTGTTTTGTTTACTTGTTTTTATTTATTCCACTGTGCATCTTCATTATTCGATATCACAACAAATTGGTATCAGAGTGATTGTTGTTATGACAATGGGATCGTCTTCTACAAGATTTGACGTTGTCAAATTTGATGGAACCGGAAACTTCGGTTTATGGCAGAGGAAAGTCAAGGACATTCTTGTGCAACAAGGAATGGCTAAGGCTTTACTTGATACTCAACCGAAAGGAATGGATGAGGCAACAAGGGTAGATTTGAAGGTAAAGGCAGTACCTACAATACACTTATGTTTGGCAGATGAAGTTCTCTATCGAGTGATGGAGAAGGATTCTCCAGCGGCTATCTGGCGAAAGTTAGATAGTCAATACATGTCTAAATCCCTCAATAACAAACTTAAATACTTAATCCAACCAATAACTTGAACAAAAATTAAACTCAATCCAACAATAGATTCAAACACAAAAATAAATAAATTAACTTAAACTTCAATGTTAAACTAACTTAAACAAAGATTTCAAAAATAAATTAAACTTAAATACTTGTTTAAACAAAAAATGACTTGAACAAAAAGCTTCAATAAAATAAATCTAAACAAGGTATTTAAAAAGTAATAAAGTAACGAGAGAGAAGAGAGAGAGAGAGAGAGAGAGAGAGAGAGAGAGAGAGAGAGAGAGAGAGAGAGAGAGAGAGAGAGAGAGAGAGAGAGAGAGGGGGGGAATGAAGGAGAGAAAGAGAAAAAAAAATTATCTAAAAAAGGTTCTTAAACTAACTTAAACAAATATTTAAACCCAACTTTAAATTGAAGTAAACTAAAGTTTTGACAATAAAAATAAATCTAACAATATTAAACTATGAAAAGAGAAGAGTAAAAAGAGGTGCAAGTCGTATATGTGTTGGGGAGGTCCCCTCCTGCTGTGCACGGCCTCCCAAGAAGAAAAGCAAGACTAAAAAAAAAAAAAACTCCTCTCAAACCCTACTCCAAGCTACTTATAAAGGCAACCTCCTAACCCCTTTATTTTGAATTTTCAAAACTTTTTTTTTTTCTCTCTCAATCCTAATAAAGCCTACTCTCCTCTCCTTGAATTTTTCAACCATCCAAAAGCCACCCACTTCAACGCATGCTTCTGCACGTATTGCATGGCCCATGCAAAAAGCATGGGCCTTCCCTTGTCTCACACAGCCCACGTTAAAAGCTCATAAGCGTATGGTAACTTCACGCCCGATTTTGACCTTGATACGCTCATTATCTCTTAAAACTCAAAACAAGGAAGTTGTAGATCATTTTCTTGTATTTCCATATCATCATGAATCACCTCAATCGAAGCTTAGATGAGAAAGTTATGCCCATATTACAAAACAATGTCGAAATTGTCCATAAAAAATAGTGTATGGTAATTTCACGTCCGATTTCAACCTTGATGCAGCCAGTATCTCTCAAAACTTAAAACATAAAGGTTGTAGATCATTTTTTTTATCTTTATATAGCATCTTTAATCATCTGCATTGGAGGTCGGAAGAGAGAGTTATGCTCAGATTATGAAGTAGTTGCAAAACTGTCTATAATCGCCCAATTAGCTTCGTTTTGCGTTCAACACCTCCATTTGCATCATTTTATTCTTTATCCTCCATGAACCCCACATACATGGCTCTTTCAATGAAACACTACAGCCCTCACGTGCAAGGTTCACTTTGCATGCATGGCCCGGTTTCTCTCGTGCATGACTCGCGTACATTTTAATTTCAACTTTAATGTTCAAAAATCACCCTCTAATAATAAGATACGAAAAATCCATAAAATATCTGTTGGAATTGGTGTATCCCCAAGAGGGGGGTGAATTGGGTATTTAAAAATTTCTCCTCCTAGGTTTAGTCCAAATTCCACAACTAGTATTACACAAACCTGGGGTCTTTCTATATATTCACAAACCCAATCAATCTCATTAGTAAAACATAAACATTCAAGTTTTGGAATTTAAAATGATTAAATTAAAAGCAGGAACCGGAAATGTTATCGAGGTTTGGCCAACTGTGCCTACATCCCCGCCTCAGCTCTCGAGCCCGAGGATTACCACTATTGCTCACTTAACGGGTGGAGCGGAACCGTTTACAACCAGCTCAAATTCCCAGGGCTGACCTCAACCTTTACAAACTCTCCTTATGGGGGGGAGAAGGTCCTATCGATCCTTACGGGTTAAATCAACACCCCCTCAGGTCATGCTTGTAATACAATCAGATAATATAAAATTTGTGTACAATCAAGATGCTTCTTACACTAAGCAGATATGTACCAATACGCACATGTAATAATCAATGCACTTCAAGCAGATAGGAACTATAAGTTCAGTGCAAACAATGTGTAATAACACTCTAGGTAATGTCAATAATCCATCAAGGGCGAAAGTGTATTCTCTAGCTATCTTTGAAACAATATATCAATATATCAATCAAAAATTGAGTTTCAAAGATTTCGTAAATATAATTAAATATCTCAAAATGATTTTTAAAATCTTTAAGCACAAAAGATATTTTGTAAACTAAGCTTGTCAAAAATATTTACTTTATAATACAAGACAAGTTTATGAGTCTTGCAATCAAAATGCAAAGACTCACAAACTAAATAAGGTTTCCCCAAAAATGAATTTATAGATTAAATCCCAGGAAAAACCTTTTGGCCTAACTCTCAACAAAATCAACAATCAATCAAGCCAATGAGAGTATAAGCTATAGAAGGGAGTGTAGGTAATCTTAGTATAATCTCACTCAAGGATTTTTCAAAAGGTTGAGCAAATGATCAGTATTAGGGCTTGAATGTGAAGAAATAACTCTTAAAAATTTAGAGGAAAGTTTGCTAATCAAAATCCCTAATCCTGGCTTAATCTTACAAATGAACATATATATATATATATATATATATATATATATATATAGGAACACTCAAAAATATTACCGTTGGGACACAAGGGTAATTATTAAAATTATTTTAAATGTGTTTAATAAAATTAACCCTATTTTACCCCAATAATAGCAGTAAAAATTAGGCCAACTCGTGAGTTTCGGTTGACCGAGCCATAGGTTCAGTCACCCGAAGAGACACATGAAGAAAAGTAATTTTTGAAGTTCGGGTGCCTAAAAGATGGTTCAAGTGGCTGAACTAGGTAATTTTCAAAATGCCCGAGATTAGGTCGTCCAAACTTAAGTTCAGTCTGCCGAACTTGCATGTTCGGTCACCCGAGCTCAAAATGAACTTGAAGTTCAGGCACCCGAGGACACTGGGAAAAGTCAAGACTCAGGTTCAATTGACCGAGGACGTTTAGTTCAAATAAGTTCGGTTGCCCGAGCCACAGTCAACATGTAACGTCCCTCAATAAAATACAACATAATAAACAAATGGTCAACTCGAACCCGTGGGTAACGGGGACACCTGTCATACACAGCGGAAAACCTAGCAGCAGTAAACATAAAAATCCATACATCCATCCATAAAACATAATACCAGAGTTTTCTATTAACATCAATATACTGTTCATATGTACAATCTCATATACATCAACATATCTCTAGGGTCAAACACAAAATAATTCTAACCCTAGTACAAAATCTTACCCTCCTCACGTGGTAATCTCACTAATCTCAACGGCGGCCTTGACTCGTTGGTCTCTCAGGGACACTTGAAAAATTTAATAATGTTGGGGGTGAGACACTTCTCGGTAAGGGAAAGTAAACTAAATACAGCAGTGTGGCAACATGAATATTTAGTACAAGTATACATATAATGTACATTTCATAAATTGGAGAACATTCGTCATATCATTTTCAAATAATCATACATTTCCATATATGCTAATAACTCGTAACGTACATAAACATCTGCTATAACTGTAATACTGAAAATCAATCTAGGATGGATAGCTAGCTAATGTCATGTATTACCCCCCATGATGGTTTGTGCAGCCCGAAGGCGGGACCCGACAATGGCTGGCCCACCACTGCCGAATCAAATATGTCTGTAAGTACGATGGGCTCGCCGCATCCTGGTCCGGACTGCCAGGTGGACGTCCACACTCTACTGAAAGCCACATCGACTATCCATCTCCCATCCCCTCGTGGGACGGTAGCACTAATAAGGTCTCGTGCCAAAATCAACCCATAGCTACGGTACCGAGCTCCTGGTATGAACTAAACAAACATCCTGGTTGTGATAACATATAATACATGATCATACATAATATCATCACGGCCTCGTGCCGAAAACATAGATACGGCCTCATGCCAAATCATACATATGGCCTCACGCCGATAACATAATAAATACAGTCTCGCGCCGATAATATAAGTATGGCCTCGAGCCAAAAACATAAATACGACCTCGTGTCCAAACATAAGTACATGGCCTCGTGCCAAAATCATATATATATGGCCTCGTGCCGATAACATAAATATGGCCTCGCGCCAAATACATTTCAGGTATTTATATTTGAAAATAACTCATGTATCATATATTCGTCAACTCAATATAGCATAACTCGTCTTTCCAAAATACCTAAAAATGTGTTTTACACGTAAAAGCATACATATCATATCTCATTTCACGTAAAATAATATTCATGCCACACATGCTCTGTTAAAAGTCGTACTTCATATTCTAAACTCGTGCTTTTCTATCGTCTCATACATACATATATGTTTCATCATAATAGCAGTATTTCCCAAACGTACATTTCATCTATAATATACGAATATATCATATGTTTTTCTGAAAATAAATCTACTCATAATCAATAATAGTTTGTGTGGAAAAGAACTGCTTCAGTTTACTCCCTTACCTGGTTACTGAGAAAGCCCCCTAAAATCTTAGGCTAACCCCCGTATGACTTCCTGACCAACACCCTGAAACTCAAAACTCCCAGTATTAATCATCAGTATTTTCATGCGTGCGTCAAATTCTATAACTACCATAAAGTCTAATTTGGCTTAAAAAACCTTACCTCAACTTTGGGATGATTTCCAACTTCGTTTTCCCTACGATCCGCTCTGGCAAACTTACAGGGAACTTTAGCAGGAGCATCGTGGTAGCCTTGGATCTTCGATCCGGCGTAAAACCAGCCCAAAATCGAAAAGAGAGAGTGAGAGAGCCGAAGAGTAGAGAGAAGAGAGAGAGAGCTCGGAGGAAAATGATAAAAATCTCGAATTTCAACTATTTATAGAACAGGGGATTTCGTCGACGAGACCCTGTGTTCGTTGACGAGTCCTTCACAGATTTCATCAACGAAATCCACTCCTTCTCAACGAAATTCAGTCAACTCCAAAACCCCTCTCGGCATTTTATCGTCGACGAAGCCCTGTGTTCATTGACAAATTCTCTTAAGCCTTCGTCGATGAATCCTTGTGTTCGTCGACGAAGCTATTGCATTTTGGAAGGAAAATAAAAGCTTCCTTCTTTATTTTATTTTGTTTTCATTCCCTTTTATTTTCCTTCCAAAATGCAATGTCGTCGATGAAGTCTACGGCCTCTTTCTGTTTCTATTTCTGTTTCTATTTCCCCCCTCATTACTCAAATTTTCATTTTAAATTTAGGTCATTACATCCTCCCCTCCTTATAAAATTTCGTCCTCGAAATTTTATCATCCCTTAGGTAAAATGGTCTACTCATTTTATTACTCACCCTCACTTATGGCGGAGGAATACCGTGATTACAACTCATGTATTGGGAGATTACACATATCAAAAGAAAACTCCTCCCAAAACTAAAATACTACACTACTAAAATCGTACATGTATCTGTCAAGAAAACTACATACTTACTCACATTTTCTAATTATATTTAAACTTCTGGGAATAATTGTGGATATTTCTCTTTCATCTGCTCTTCAGACTCCCAAGAGCCTTCTTCTACTGCATGATTCCTCCACAAAACTTTTACCTGAGGAATCTTCTTATTACGTAGCTCATGTACTTTCCTATCCAGAATACGTACTGGTACCTCCTCATACCCCAGTAAATTACTAAGCTCCAACTCATCATAACTGATAATATGAGAAGGATCTGGGACGTATTTCCTTAACATAGTAACATGGAATACGTCATGGATCCTGGATAACACAGGTGGCAAAGCTAGCCTGTAGGCTACCGGTCCCACTTTCTCTAAAATCTCAAATGGACCGATGAACCTAGGGCTAAGTTTACCCTTCCTTACGAATCTCATAACTCCTTTCAGCGGAGCTATCTTCAAAAATACGTGATCACCCACGTCAAACTCTAAATTCCTGCAGCGATTGTCGGCATAACTCTTCTGTCGGCTCTGTGCTGCACCTATCCTGTCCCTAATAAGCTAAACCTTATCATATGCCTGCTGTACTAACTCTGGTCCCACAACTCACCGCTCACCCATCTCATCCCAATATAAAGGATATCTACATCTCCTACCGTATAGTGCCTCAAACGGTGCCATGCCAATACTGGACTGGTAGCTGTTATTGTATGCGAACTCTACCAGTGGCATAAACTGCGTCCAGCGACCCCCAAAATCTAAAACACATGCTTGGAGCATATCTTCTAGTATCTGTATCGTCCTCTCAGTCTACCCGTCTGACTGAGGATAGAATGTCGTACTGAATGATAACTGAGACCCTAAAGCCTCCTGAAAGCTCCTCCAAAATCGTGACGTGAATCGCGAGTCTCGATCTGACACAATGGATACAGGCACCCCATGAGAACGAACTATCTCCTGAATGTAAATCTCCGCTAAACGGATAAGGAAATAGCTGATCTTGATAGGAATAAAGTGGGCGGTCTTTGTCAAACGATCAACAATCACCCAGAAGACATTTTAGCCATGTAATGCCGACGGCAGCCCTGAAACAAAGTCCATAGAAATATGATCCCACTTGCACTCTAGGATAAATAATGGCTGCAACTGCCTTACTGGCCTTTGGTGCTCAGCCTTTACCTGTTGGCACGTCAAACACTGGGCTACATACTCGGCAAATTCCCTCTTCATTCCGCTCCACTAGTAAAACTCTCGCAAATCCCTGTACATTTTCGTACTACCGGGATGAACTATATAGAAAGATCTGTGAGCCTCATCTAGAATGGTCTTCCTGATGTCAGCATCAGCAGGAACACACAGTCTAGAACGGAACCGCAAAGCTCCGTCATCTGAGATGCTGAATTCCTCTCCCTGACCACTCTGCACTTTATCCATCACTTTTACTAACTCTAGATCTTCCTTCTGGGCAGCTTTAATTCTTTCCTGCAAAGTAGGTTGTACTACTAGGCTGGCAATACATACTGGGGTTTTACTCTCCATCAACTCAATGCCAAGTCTCTCTAGGTCCATCATGATCGGACGCTGGATCTCCATAGCTGCTAACGCTGATACTCCAGACTTCCTGCTCAGTGCATCAGCTACCACATTTGCTTTCCCTAGGTGATAGCTGATAGTACAGTCAAAATCTTTATTCAGCTCTAACCACCTTCTCTATCTCATATTCATTTCCTTCTGTGTGAAGAAATACTTCAAACTCTTGTGGTCAGAGAAAATCTCGCACTGCTCGCCATACAGGTAATGCCTCCAAATTTTCAGTGCATGTACAACTGCAGCCAACTCAAGATCGTGAGTAGGGTAGTTCTTTTCATACTTTTTCAATTGTCTAGATGCATACGCTACTACCCTGCCATACTGCATCAACACACAGCCAAGTCCCTTTAAGGACGCATCACTGTATATGGTATAACCCTCACCCCCAGATGGGATGATCGATACTAGCGCTGTGACTAGCCTTTGCTTCAGCTCCCGAAAACTCTGCTCACAGTTGTCGTCCCACTCAAATCTAGCATTCTTCCTGGTAAGTCGTGTCAAAGGCCCTAATAGGGCTGAGAACCCCTCAACAAAACGACGATAATAACCGGTTAACCCCAAGAAACTCCTGATCTCCTGAACGTTCCTCAGTCTAGCCCAGTTCACCACTGCCTCAATCTTACTAGGATCTACAGAAATTCCATCTCCTGAGATGAGATGTCCCAAAAACACAACTTTCTCGAGCCAGAAATCACATTTACTGAACTTGGCATACAACTTCTTTTCCCTGAGCATCTGTAAAACCTGCCTCAAATGCATCTCATGCTCCTCATATCTCCTCGAATAAACCAGTACATCATCAATAAAAACAACCATGAACTGGTCTAGGTATTGGTAAAAGACTATATTCATCAAGTCCATAAATACAGCAGGAGCATTCGTCAGACCAAATGGCATAACAAGAAACTCGTAATGCCCATACCTGGTCCTGAAAGCCGTCTTCGATACATCTTCTGCTCTCACCTTCACCTGATGGTAACCTGATCTGAGATCGATCTTTGAATACATCCATGTACCCTGGAGCTGGTCAAACAAGTCATCTATACGGGGTAGAGGATACTTGTTCTTGATGGTCACTTTATTAATTTCTCTGTAATCTATACACATCCTCATAGACCCATCTTTCTTCTTTATAAACAACACTGGAGCTCCCCACGGAGATACACTAGGTCATATGAAGCCTTTATCAAGTAAATCCTGCAACTGGTCTTTCAGTTCTACCAACTCTGCCGGCGCCATTCGATACGGTGCTTTGGAGATAGGCGTTGTACCTGGAAGTAGATCAATGGAAAAATCTACTTCACGATCGGGCGACAAACCGGGTAATTCATCTGGAAACACGTCTATAAATTCTCTCACTACAGGCGTATTCATAAGCTTCAATTCATTTTCTAACATCTCCTTCACAAAAGCCACGAATCCCAAACAGCCATTCTGAAGCTGTCTCCTCGCCTGAACTGTGGAGACCATCCGAGGTAAGGATTGCACTCGTGACCTTGCAAATCTAAATTCTGGTTTCCCTGGAGGTCTAAATATCACTTCTCTAGCACGACAGTCGATAATAGCAGAATTAGCCGCTAGCCAATCCATGCCAAAAATAATATCAAACCCGTGCATATCCAGCACCACCAAATCAGCAGATAATATTTTCCCCTGAACATCCACTGGACAACCATTGAGTACCCTACTATATCTCACTGCTGACCCGGTCGGTGTAGCCACTAATAACTCGACATCTAATGGTTGCGTTTCTGCTCCACATAATTTTACACACTCCAAGGACACAAAAGAATGTGTGGCACCAGAATCAAAAAGTACAATAACTTTAAATGAAAACATATGAACAGTACCTGTCACCACATCGCCGGCCGTCTAAGCGTCTCCCGGCGTCGAAGCAAAAACTCTGGCTGGGGCCGTATTCCTCTACTGGCCTCCTCGTGGTGCCTGGTAACCTCTTCGTGCAGGTCTAGGAGTAGGAGCTGCACCAGTTTGTGTTAGACACTCTCTTATCATATGCCCTGGCTCCCCGCACCTATAGCAGACACCTTGCCCGGCACGACACTCCCCCAGGTGTCTCTTTCCACAAGATGGGCAAGCTGGAGATGGCTGTGCACCCTGGAAACCGCAATACCCGGTCTCCTGTCTCCGGTCTCTATAATAGCCACCCCTCTTCCATGTACCACGTCCACCCCCCTGCTGGGAACCTGAAGGTGTAGACCTCTTCTTCTGTCTCTGTTCCTTAGCCTTCAATCGATCACCAATCTCAGCTATAGTGGCTCGGTCCACTAGCTCAACAAAATCCTGCAACTTTAGAATCGATACCTGCTTATATATCTCCCTTCTCAAACCTCTCTCAAACTGCCATACTTTCTTCGTCTCATCTGAAATGATGTACGGGGCAAAGCGAGATAGCTCGATGAACCTCGCCACGTACTGTTGTATTGACAGCTATCCTTGTTTCAGATTCAGGAACTCTGAAATCTTAGCCTCCCTGGAAGAGGCTGGAAAATATCTTTCAAATAAAGTCTCCTTGAACCGTTCCCACGTCATCTCCACAGGTATAGTCCTCTGCTGCTCTAAAAGTCTTACTGCCGACCACCATCTTTCGACCTCTCCAATCAGTCTATAGGTGGCAAACAGCACCTTTTGCTCCTCCAAACACTGCAGCACTGAAAATATCTTCTCCATCTCCTACACCCAGTTTTTAGCAACTACAGGATCTGTCCCTCCTGAGAAAGCTGGAGGACTCATCTTGATGAACTTCTCTATAGAACTACCGTGGCCTGCCGATGGACCACCCTGTTCCCTCGAACTCCTGGCAATTTCTGCCATAACCTACTGTGTAAGCTGCGTAATACTGCATCTGAATCACTACTCACAGCGCCTGAGGGTCCAGCACCCTCACTCCCACTGGCGTGGGCACTACTGCCGCCAGGGTCCATCTTGAAAAACATGTAACTTGACTCAAACTTCCTTCTCTATACGTATCACCCAACTCATATGCTATTTTCTTCTATTTAATTCATCTCTCCTAATATCAATTCAAGGTTCAATCCTGCAACCTAGATACCCAACCCGACGATAGTTTACAATGAATTTCCTGAAGTCGTCAGCCCAGGAAAATCATACAAACCACCATGGAAGTCCTGCATTTAGACTACAAAATCAGACCTCAAATCCTTTATTCCTATACTCTGGTATTATTACTACTGCACTCTAAAGTTTGCAGAACCTAGTATCCTAGGCTCTGATACCAAATGTAACGTCCCTCAATAAAATACAACATAATAAACAAATGGTCAACCCGAACCCATGGGTAACGGGAACACCTGTCATACACAGCGGGAAACCTAGTAGCAGTAAACATAAAATTCCATACATCCATCCATAAAACATAATACCAGAGTTTTCTATTAACATCAATATACTGTTCATATGTACAATCTCATATACATCAACATATCTCTAGGGTCAAACACAAAATAATTCTAACCCTAGTGTTGGCCTAATAAGGCTTACAATTCTTATTTTGATGAAAACAAATCAAATGATATATTTAATATATTTCAAGTAAAAGTGTTCAGGAAAATAACAGAGCTCAATTGTATAAGAAAGTTCATGGATTACAAAGAGCATGAAAAATGAAGTCATATTGTGAAAAGCTCAAAGGAAAGAATGCAACTACAAAGATGGTGGAAGAACAAGTTTTGAAGACTAGATTATACTTTTAAGGATATTCTCAAATGTAAGTACTTCAAAGTAAATCTTAAGTATAAAGAAATTTGAAGCTTATAAAAATTCAAAAATATGTTTTTATATATATACTCAAAAGAATATTTCTTAAATTCATAAAAAGAAAGGGTTTAAGAAAAGAAAATTTTTTTTCAAATAATGAAGTTTTTAAACATATTTATTTCAAAATATTTGGAAAATAAAAAATATTTTTTTTAAACATATATACTCTAAAAGGTTTTTTTTTTTTTTTTAATAAATAAAAAGGGCTTAAAAAGAGAAGATTTTTTAAACCATGCTTTTAAACATATTTATTTCAAAATATTTGGAAATGAATTTTAGAAATCCTTGGGAGTAATGGATGATTTCAAAAAAACTCTATAAATAGTTCTAATCTCAAACATTTTAAATTAGAGAAAAAAGAAAGTACAAAGAAAGAGAGAAAGAACTTTGATGAAATATTCAAAAGAATTTTGAAATTGAGAAATCCTCTAAAGTTTTCAGATCAAGTGCTTTTCAACAACTTTTATGATCTAGAGATATTCAAAGGCTTTTAGATCAAAGTAAGTTTTTTTTTTTAAAAGGTTTTAGATCAACTAATCTTCAAGTATTCAAAATTTTGTTTTCAAAGGATCTGAAATTCTTTTAAGATAAACTCTCTGATCTGAAATTGATTTACATTCTGAAATTAAATTTTCCAACGATCAAAATTTTTATCTTCTTTGGAAAATTATTTGATAATCCATACCAAGTAATTGAGCTTGAAATTTCTTATATTTAAATTACTTTGAGGTATAAAGTGAGCTGATTGGTGTATTAATTCACTCTACTATGAGAGTTTTCTTTTGTACACATATTCCTTCGTTATCTTTCTTAAACGATTCTGAGTTGTTGAATCGTTGAACCAAATAAGGGGTTGTTATTTGGAGAGGCGGGCTCTAGCCTAATTGAAGGAGTGCATTGTAAGTTGGTATTGTTCCACCAGGTAAAGGAACTGAGATAGTGAAATCCTTTGGTGTTTTTGCCAAAGGCGAGGACGTAGGCTGTGTTGAAGCCGAACCTCGTAAAAACTCTTGTCTCCTTCTCTCTACTTTAATTTACATACTTTATTCGCTTTTGTTATAAAATTTATGAGTGCAGGTCGCAGGATTTAAATTAAGTTCTTGATCAATAGAAAGTACGTTTTGATTAATCTTTTACGGAAACCCAAAAGGGGAGTGCGTTGATTAATTTGTGGTAATCTTAATCAAGTAAACTGAATAATAAAAGGTTACAGGGAAAGCAACGAAAGCCTAAATGTTATTGATTGATTGATTGATTACGTTGATTGAATTATTATTTTAAATTCCAGTTTTCTTAAGTGTTGTTATATATTGTATTTTGCTGGGTTATTAAAATTAAAAAACTTAAAAATTAAATAAAATTAAAAGATTTCCAATTCACCCCCCCCTCTTGGGAAGCTATTCTTCATTTCACCTAGTACAAAATCTTACCCTCCTCACGGGGTAATCTCACTAATCTCAACGGCGGCCTTAACCCGTTGGTCTCTCAGGGACTCCTGAAAAATTTAATAATGTTGGGGGTGAGACACTTCTCAGTAAGGGAAAGTAAACTAAATACAGTTGTGTGGCAACATGAATATTTAGTGCAAGTATACATATACTATACATTTCATAAATCGGAGAACATTCGTCATATCATTTGAAATAATCATACATTTCCATATATGCTAATAACTCGTAACGTACATAAACATCTGCTATAACTATAATACTGAAAATCAATCTAGGATGGATAGCTAGCTAATGTCATGTATTACCCCCCATGATGGGTTGTGCAGCCCGAAGGCGGGACCCGACAATGGCTGGCCGACCACTGCCGAATCAAATATGTCTGTAAGTACGATGGGCTTGCCGCATCCTGGTCCGGACTGCCAGGTGGACGTCCACACTCTACTGAAAGCCACATCGACTATCCATCTCCCATCCCCTCGTGGGACGGTAGCACTAATAAGGTCTCGTGCCAAAATCAACCCATAGCTACGGTACCGAGCTCCTGGTCTGAATTAAACTAACATCCTGGTTGTGATAACATATAATATATGATCATACATAATCTCATCACGGCCTTGTGCCGAAAACATAGATACGGCCTCGCGCCAAATCATACATATGGCCTCACGCCGATAACATAATAAATACGGTCTCGCGCCGATAATATACGTATGGCCTCATGCCAAAAACATAAATACGGCCTCGTGTCCAAACATAAGTACATGGCCTCGTGCCAAAATCATATATATACGGCCTCGTGCCGATAACATAAATATGGCCTCGTGCCAAATACATTTCAGGTATTTATATTTGAAAATAACTCATGTATCATATATTCGTCAACTCAATATAGCATAACTCGTCTTTCCAAAATACCTGAAAATGTGTTTTACACGTAAAAGCATACATATCATATCTCATTTCACGTAAAATAATATTCATGCCACACATGCTCTGTTAAAAGTCATACTTCATATTCTAAAATCGTGCTTTTCTATCGTCTCATACATACATATACGTTTCATCATAATAGCAGTATTTCCCAAACGTACATTTCATCTATAATATACGAATATATCATATGTTTTTCTGAAAATAAATCTACTCATAATCAATAATAGTTTGTGTGGAAAAGAACTGCTTTAGTTTACTCCCTTACCTGGTTACTGAGAAAGCCCCATAAAATCTTAGGCTAACCCCCGTATGACTTCTGGATCAACACCCTGAAACTCAAAACTCCCAGTATTAATCATCAGTATTTTCATGCGTGCGTCAAATTCTATAACTACCATAAAGTCTAATTTGGCTTAAAAAACCTTACCTCAACTTTGGGATGATTTCCAACTTCGTTTTCCCGACGATCCGCTCTGGCAAACTTACAGGGAACTTTAACAGGAGCATCATGGTAGCCTTGGATCTTCGATCCGGCGTAAAACCAGCCCAAAATCGAAAAAAGAGAGTGAGAGAGCCGAAGAGGAGAGAGAAGAGAGAGAGAGCTCGGAGGAAAATGATAAAAATCCCGAATTTCAACTATTTATAAAACAGGGGATTTCGTCGACGAGACCCTGTGTTCGTCGAGGAGTCCTTCATTGATTTCATCAACGAAATCCACTCCTCGTCAACGAAATTCAGTCAACTCTGAAACCCCTCTCGGCATTTTATCGTCGACGAAGCCCTGTGCTCATTGACAAATTCTCTTAAGCCTTCGTCGATGAATCCTTGTGTTCGTCGACGAAGCTTGGCAGCTTCCTTCTTTATTTTATTTTGTTTTCATTCCCTTTTATTTTCCTTCTAAAATGCAATGTCGTCGATGAAGTCTACGGCCTCTTTCTGTTTCTATTTCCCCCCTCATTACTCAAATTTTCATTTTAAATTTAGGTCATTACATCCTCCCCTCCTTATAAAATTTCGTCCTCGAAATTTTATCATCCCTTAAGTAAAATGGTCTACTCATTTTATTACTCACCCTCACTTATGGCGGAGGAATACCGTGATTACAACTCATGTATTGGGAGATTACACATATCAAAAGAAAACTCCTCCCAAAACTAAAATACTACACTACTAAAATCGTACATGTATCTGTCAAGAAAACTACATACTTACTCACATTTTCTAATTACATTTAAACTTCTGGGAATAATTGTGGATATTTCTCTTTCATCTGCTCTTCAGACTCCCAAGAGCCTTCTTCTACTGCATGATTCCTCCACAAAACTTTTACCTCAGGAATCTTCTTATTACGTAGCTCATGTACTTTCCTATCCAGAATACGTACTGGTACCTCCTCATACCCCAGTAAATCACTAAGCTCCAACTCATCATAACTGATAATATGAGAAGGATCTGGGACGTATTTCCTCAATATAGCAACATGGAATACGTCATGGATCCTGGATAACACAGGTGGCAAAGCTAACTTGTAGGCTACTGGTCCCACTTTCTCTAAAATCTCAAATGGACTGATGAACCTAGGGCTAAGTTTACCCTTCCTTCCGAATCTCATAACTCCTTTCAGCGGAGCTATCTTCAAAAATACGTGATCACCCATGTCAAACTCTAAATTCCTGCGGTGATTATCGGCATAACTCTTCTGTCAGCTCTGTACTGCACCTATCCTGTCTCTGATAAGCCAAACCTTATCATATGCCTGCTGTACTAACTCTGGTCCCAAAATCGAAGAGAGAGAGTAAGAGAGCCGAAGAGGAGAGAGAAGAGAGAGAGATCTCGTAGGAAAATGATAAAAATCCCGGATTTCAACTATTTATAGAACAGGGGATTTTGTCGACGAGACCCTGTGTTCATCGACGAGTCCTTCACAGATTTCGTCGACGAAATCCACTCCTCATCGACGAAATTCGGTCAACTCCGAAACCCCTCTCGGCATTTTATCGTCGACGAATCCCTGTGTTCGTCGACGAAGCTTGGTAGCTTCCTTCTTTATTTTATTTTGTTTTCATTCCCTTTTCTTTTCCTTCCAAAATGCAATGTCATCGACGAAGTTTACGGCCTCTTTCTGTTTCTGTTTCTATTTCTCCCCTCTCTTATTACTCAAATTTCCATTTTAAATTCGGGTCGTTACACAACATTTTGACTTTTCACCATTCGGTCGACTGAGGTGTTTTCAAAGTCAGGGTTCGGTTGCCTGAATCCTTTACCATTTTAGGACCTAAGTTAAATATGTACCCCTGATTGCATAGATGACAGTGGGGACTTATTCTAAGTGTCTATGCAAGATCTCAGGGTCTTTCTAAGGTCTTTTTACCTAGACTCAAAAATCCGGTATTGGTCAACCAAAGGTCAGCCAAAGGGTGATCCCTAAGGTCATTCAATGGTCTTGAGTTTATAGGTTCCTACATGCATGATATGCATCATTTATTACAGACTGTTGGAACTTAAATAATATTACATACCTGAATTAAAAATACAAAGAAATTAAACACTTTGGGTCTTGTTTTTCTTCAAGTCAATATGTGCCGCCATATGATTTCGCCAATATGATCATGCACACAAACTTGGCAAACATTAAATATCTTGTATTTATCATTATCAAAAAGGAGATAAGACTCAAAAAGTCAACATTATCAAATAAAAACCCAATTATTATAAATTGAGCTCAATGTTAAAATATTGAACATAATTTGGCATTTAATTAAAATTATAATCTTTAATGCATGAATTTAAATGTCTAATTATGTAACTTTGACGCGTAATCATTCATATATATTTGAAAAATATTTCTTAAGAGTTAGCCCTAATATTTTTCCCATATTATTTCTGATTGATAAATATTGTTGGGAAAATCTCTTTCTAAGCTTGTGAGTCTTTTGGCATTTTCATTACAAGACTCAAGAGCTCTTTTTGTGCTTATTGCTAAAAATATTTTTGTGAGCTATATCCAACATCTCTTATGCTTTATCTTGAAAATATTTTTGGAGATATTATTGCAAGCATTAGATCTTTGAAGAGTTCTTAATATAAAATTTTTTTTAACTCAAAGATCATTATCTCTTACATATTGCCTTTGAGAGATATATTTACATAGACTCTATTGAGTATAAATCTTTATTATACAAGAGTGCATTGGTTATATTGTGGTACTTATTTACTTAGTATAAAAGTACTTGTATTGTACACAAAATTTATATTTGTTTATTGTATTCCAGGTGTGGCCTGAGAAGGTAGTTTAACCTATAAGGATCAATTGTAAAGGTTGGGCTCAGCCTTGTGAATGTGTGTTGGGGTTTCCCTCACCCAGTAAGGAAAGGGTGTTGTAAACGGTATCGCTCCACCCATTAAGTGAGCATTAGTGGAATCCTCGAGCTGGTTAGCTAGAGGCAGGGATGTAGGCACAGTTGCCGAACATCGATAACATATCGGGTGTCACTGTTCTTTTATTTCTCTTTACATTCCTATGTTTACTTGCTCTTTGGTATTTACTGGATTCATTGCACTAATATTTTGATACGTATTTGTGTTTGCTTGAGAAATACAGGAACTGCTTTATCTGTCTTGCTTATCTAATCATCCTTGTTTCTATTGAATTGAAAGTGTCTAGAAAAGACCTTAGGTTGAGTTATTGATTGTATATTGAACTAGAATAGAAGTGACCTAAATTTTTTAAATATCCAATTCACACCCCCCCCCCCCTTGGGATAACACTAATTACATCAACATTTAAAAACAAAATAGTTTAAGGGGCCTTATAGTTATAGTGGGCCAATCTCCCAAAGTGCCTGCACACACAAAAAAGAAGGGGAAAATTTTCAATTAGTGGTGTGAAGGAATAATTAATGAAATAATTTTTTTTTTAAAAAAAAATCAACCATTCACTCTTAGATGGTTAAGAAATCAATCAATCAACCAATTAAACCAATTATTCTCAATTGGTTAATCAATCAAATTAATCACCCCTCCATTGGCTTCCCCACTGCCCACCTATAAATAAGAGCTTTTAAAAATGAAAAGGGGGAGGAGAAAAATTGATTCTTCATATTGAGAAAGAGAGAGGGAAAAGTGAGGTAGAGAGGTGGAAAGAAAGGGCAACACTATGCGAAGAAGAAAAAAAAAAAAAAAGCAAAGGCTTCTTAGAGCTAGAAATTACGAAGCAAAAAGGAGAAATTTCAAAGGCTAGGGGTTGAAGATTGATAGAGAGAAGAGGCTGTAGAAGTGAAATTTTGGAGAGAAAAAGAAATAGAGGAAGGAAGCTAGGTTCAAAAAAATTGCAGGAAATTTGGAGAGAGTAGGGAATTAGGAGCAGTAGACTCTAATTGGTTTGTTTTTAATATCATAATAGGATTGTACTTTCTTGCATCCTTAATTTTGTGTTTTTTTTTTTTTTTTTTTTTGCCATGTGTCATCATGGGAGCCATTGATTTAGGAAATAATTTAAAGGTCAAGATTCTTAATCTAAATCTTGCTCAATTGGCCAATAAAAAATTGCCACATGTCTCCCTAAAAAAATCAAAAATAAAAAAATTGCAAAAGAGAGAGAGAGAGAGAGAGAGAATTCATCTTTAAAAATTACAAAAAAAAATCTTTATAAATAGAGAAAAATTCTAGAAAATGATTGCGGCCCTCTTTTCTTAGATTTTGGTCATTTATCAGTAGATTATCTTACGTGGCTTGTCTATTGCATGACTCTCCATGAATGTGTGTCTTCCTTTGGCATGATCATCATGCCCTCTTTTCTTTGTATATGAATGTGTGTGTGTGTGTGTGGGTGGGTGGGTGTAGGTGTGTGTGTTTGTGATACATTTGGTATGTTGGTATGTATATAGTAATTTGTATGTATGCAGGTATGCGTATATGTAGTACTATTAGTACATGCATGTGTTGTGTTTTAGTATGCATGTATTACTATGTATTTTATCCTACCTTTATTAAAAATTAAAAATTGTTGAAAAATATAAAAAATTTATTTTTGCAACACTTTTCTCGATTTTAAATAAAATCAATAATGAAACCCTAGATTTTCAAGAATCATGCATCTCACCATATTTTTCAAATCAACACTTTTTAAAACTCAGTTCAATTTTCCTTTCCAAAAACTTTGGTTTTCTAGGTCAACAATGTAAGTCTAAAGTTTTCAAAGCCAACTACTTTTATACATTTATTAGTCATCACCATCATCTCATTTTCACCAAAACTTAGGGTTCTTAAGTCAACCCCTTTTAGAGCAATATTCTAAGCTTCATAAAATCGTACTTGAGTGCTCAAACAGTGATTTCATCACTAGATGACTAAAAGGGATATTTTCTTCCTTTTATTTTCTTTTTTTAAGGCAATACCTACGTAATTGTGGTAATTGTTTTGCAAATAGGTGTCATAAGAGGTGTTAATACCTTCTCCTTGCGCAAATGTATTCTTGAACCCGTTTTCTAATTTTGTCAAACATTTTGCATGATTTTTCGTTATCTTCCTTGTGTTCTCAAAAAATAAAATAAAATAAAAAAAGGTGACAACTCTGCTTTTAACTATTTTACCCTTTTTCATCGAAACATCTTCTTTTCTTATTTGGAGACTATCATTCCCTCTTTGACCCAGCATCAACAATAAGTGTGTATATATGTACATTGCTTATTAAAGTAAATCATAAGTAGTTTTCAACATTTGTATTTGGCCAAAATATACCTCAAAGTCCTTTCCTACACACACACTAAGCTTCAAAAATCATGTTGTATTTGCAAATATAGATTTCAGCATTTGGATTTGAATTTGTATAAATTTGAACAAAATTCAATATAACTTTATATTATAATTTTTCTAAATTCATACAAATGCTAATTCAAAACCGCTCTAAAACGTAGCACTAGATTAAGATTATAAATGTTATGCAGTTTTTTCAAACCTTATTTAAAAAAAAAAAACTGTAATCCTTATCTTATTAATTGGAAAATACGAAGTATAATCACTCTTCTCTTAAAACAAAAAAAAAACAATTAGGAGTAGAAAACAAAAATGGGGATAAAATTGTGAAGACATGCTTTCTTAGATTCCTTTTAAAATTACACTTCATATTCTTCTCAATGACTAGAGTATCAAATTCATATTTGTATGCGTGTTAGGCTACACAAAGGAGAGTTATTGTAATGTAAACTGTCATTGCTAGACTGAAATATAATGAAACGCGTGCATTATAAGTGTTGTGACTATGTATGTATAATTAGAAATACACATAACCAGATTTTGAATTTTAATTTTAATTTTTAATAATTTAAATATAAAAAATACTTAACTTACTGTAAACCATTCAATTTTTACTTTATTTTTTAAGATCATTTTTTAATATAAAGAGTTTACACATTTCCACGGCTCAAAATGATTTTAATTTAGTAAGATTTTTCTTGAAGAACAAATAGAAACATATATTTATTACATTTTTAAAAAAAAAACCCATAAATTAAAATTTATTAGTACTTTTTAAAGAAAATGTTACATTTATAACATTATATATATATATATAACTTATATTTTATCCTTTAATACCTTAAAATTTAAAGTATTAATAATAAATTTTGTAATATCAATAACGCTTTTAAATTAAAATTTTAAAAAAAAATATTGCCTAAAATCCAGCAGGAAAGTCGATCTGAGTACAACGTGTGCCAGACTTTCAACCTCTGTGGGGCCCACCAAAAAATGAAAGAGGGGAACGGTGAAACCGGCAGTTTGGGAAAGGGGTAATTTTGTAGTTTCGAGGAAAACCAAGTGCAGGCGAGTTCATGAGCATTAGTTCACCGACAGCTTATATATCTCGGAGTGTCGGACGAGGGTGACTGGCAACAGCAGGTATCCCAACCGTTCACTCCCACTCGTCCCACTCCAGCCTGTTCCCAGCAAAAAGACAACTTGACTCGACAACCGGAACCGTGTGACTGTGACCCTCGCTCCTCCGTCGACGGACCGGGGATCTACGACCCGGGGTGGAGCACGTGGCCTAGTACTATTGGCAGAAATATGAAAAATGTCAAAGTATATTGGCGCCCGCGGCTTCGCTCAACTCCACCGTAGCATTGTATTGGATGAGGGAATGGTAAGACTCTCCTCATCGCTTTGTCAATAATGCTTATAAGTAATTGATCTTTTTCTTCTAATTTGTACTAATTTTTGGCAGCTTTCTAGATTGTATTTGATTTATTTTGTGAAATTTTCCTATGGTAGTTTATTTTTATTTTACCTTTTTTAAATAATCCACTATTGTGAAATGGTGCACAACTTTTTTAAAGATTGATGATGTAGGCACCCATATTAATCGGATCTCTTAGTAATAAACGTATCATTTACAAAATACATAAATACAAAATATATAGGAGAATACATCGAAATATATAGAGTATATAAAAAAAATACATAAATGCACAAAATATTGGGGGAAAATAAAAAAAAAATTACAGTAGCTGCAGAGAATAACCCAAGCATCTCCATGGATACCTGCATCCAAAATCAGAAGGAAATCATGCAATAAAAGGAAGAAAATTTGAATGATATTATAATCTACGAGATTGATAAATTAATCTGCATTAATTGAAGAATCCGTAAGATTGACGAATTAATTGTTTCTTATGATGATCGAGGCCCCAATCCTATAAATAGGGGGAGCCTTCGTAAAGGAGGACAATGGACACATGATAGAGGAGATAAATCTAGTGTGTGAAAAATTCAGTGTGAGAGTTAGAGTGAGAGTATTCGGGTAGCATTCATATAGCAAACATAGTGAGTAAATTTTAGTGAGAAATTTAGTGAGTATTCGGATAGCATTCACATAGCAAACATAGTGAGTGAATTACAGTGAGAAATTTAGTGTGAGTGTTACAGTGAGAGATTCATAATGGGGGGACATCCGATAGTAAGGATTTTTATACAAGAAGTTCACCTATTGAGAGTTGTGCAATATAATTCACAATTGAGATTAGCAGAGGTATTCAAAGAAAGAAAGAAGAAGAATTTAATAGAGACATCCAGGACAGACAATTCACAGAGCATCAGAATAGCATACAATTAGAAAAGGTGTGACGCCACCAAACCCGCCACGTGGGGCCCGAAGTGCCATGTAGGAAAACCTTCATAAATCCCTGTAATAGTCTCTGATACCATAAATACAATACCCGCCCCCAAATTAGGGGTCTCGGATGTTCCTGTCCATAACTGAAAATAGAAACATGCAACAGAAGAAAAACCTTCTCAAAACACAATACCAGAATTCTAATTGTCCTAAACACAATTATAAAGCTCCAAGTCATTATATTACAACCCAAAATAACAAAACACGACTTCTGGTGTCTCACCAGCTTTGACAACCACTACTGATAGTCTAATCCCAGCCCGTAGTACGCTAGCTCAGTTCCCTGTAGGACCTGAAATATGAGATGGATATTGGGGTAAGACATTTCTTAGTAAGGTGGATCAGATTATCATCAGTGTGTGGCTAACATGAGTTTTAGTGTGAACACAATATTTCCATTTATTTAAGTGAACAAGAAATGACATTTGAAAATTGTATTCATCTATATAACTTAAAAATTCATATACCTTTCCTTCATAACATAATTCGACTCAATGTAACCCATTTATCCTAAATTCACAAATATATGCATAGAAGAACCAACCTCTTGGGCCATTGGACTAATGACATGCATCCCCCCATGACGGGTTGTACTACCCGAAAGCTGGACTTATCATCTGGTTAGCCGACTAATGCTAAGTCAAACTAACTGCTCTGTAAGTACGATTTGCCTACCCTGTCCCGGAATGTACCTCGGTAGGGTCCCTTGGAATGTCCTTCAGGAGGGGTCTCTCGGCATGTCCTTCAGGAGTAGTACTGTACCCAGGCCCAATCAACTATCCCATACCACACTTTCATACTAGTGTGGTTGCACTCCCTCCTGATTATAGTTATGGTACCATGCTCACATTACATTTTATCCCTCACGGTTCTTAAACCATATATTGCAATTTACGTAATAAAACTATAATAAAATCTCATTTCCATATATCAGTATAAAACATGACATAATGTATCTCGACATTGAGCCGTTGTTTCATAACTCGACATACAACCATTATTTCATAACCTGGCATACAACCACCATTTCATAACCCGACATACAATCGTCACATTCTATACTATTAAAACATCTGACAAAACCATCATATTTAACTATGCTATAATACTCGTTCTCATGCGACACAATTTTAACTAGTAAATCATAATATAATAAAATTCTCGGGGAATATAAAATTTGCTGAAAACAATGGTATGATCATCTTTAGGGTTTAATTTAACTCAAAATATATGTTTTATAGGAAAAAGGAGATGATTAACCCACTCATTTTAGTTTTCCCCAAATACGTATAATAATCAAAACTATCATTTTCGTAAGCCTGATTCGTTCAAAAAATCACATATACCGTTTCTAAAATCAAATACATCAGTTTAATCGGTTCATATTCCAAAAAGAGCGAACATAATCTAATCCCCTTACCTGTTCCTGAAAAATTTGCCTAAAACCTTCGGAAACACAAAACCCTAGCCGCTTAAACCTGCCAAGGATCAACAACCTACGAGCCCAGAGGAGGGAGAGAGGATCGAGGAGCACGAAAGGACACAAAGGACAATAATATTCATCATGCATGGTAGGTAGGTATGCTCAAAACGACCATAGCTTGACCTTAGGTACCTACACAAAGGACACAAAGTCCCCTACATCACTTTATATTCAGGGGATTCAAAATAAGGCTCAAATGAACTTAATGGGAAAAGCTGAAAGGGTTCAGGCGACTGAACCTTTGCCATATAAAGTGTCCCGGGTGACCGAACCAGTCAACATGTTGACTTGGTCTTCGGGCGTCCGAACCTTTTTGAACGTACCTTCCTCGGGCACCCGAAAGCCTGTCAGGGCACTTTTCAACTACTCGGGCAGCCGATGGTTTACGTTCAAATGAAGACTCGGGCGACTGAACTGCCTGGTTTGGTTAACCAAACTATGAGTCGAGCACCCGAATTATCAAACATTTGCTACTGACTTTGTTTCAGCCAATCGACTCATCATTCAAGCACCCGAACTGCTAAAAGTTGTATTTTTTACTGTGTCTGTTCAGGCACCTGAACCTTTGGTTAGGCACGCGAACCCCGCAGGTTAAAATAATTTTTACTGAATTTTTAAATGGGGTAAAAAGGGTTAATGTTCTTAATGGTCTTTTAAACAATTTTAATTATACCCACTTTGTCCCCAACGGTCAAAAATTCCTCCTCGCCTATATATGCTCTCTTATTTGTCATAATTAGCAAGGATTAGCAAACTTAATTAGGGCAAAATTTCTCTCATTTTCAAAATCCTTTATTAGCCATATAATAGTCCCAAACACTCACATACTCCTCATTCTTGATTTCTTCAAGCATTGTGAGTATTTTTCAAGGCTATTGTGTTTAATATCCATAGCTTAAACTCTCACTTGTATTATTGTTTGATCGATTTTCTGAGAGAGTTTAGCATTAAGGTTCTTCCACCAATTTCATTTGATAAATTTTGGGTGGAACAACCTTGAGGGTTGTGGTTCTTGCATCATTGTTGCAAGGTACCTAAACCTAAATTTTGTGTGCAAAAATCCTTCTCAAAAGCTAGTGCTTCAAACAACTTTAGTGTGCTTTGAATATTGAAATTTATTATTGAGTTTGTTTGCTTGAACTTGCTTAGCATATTCTGAAACCCTGATCTGATATTGTATTATTCATATAGTGTGTTTCAAATATTGATTGGGTATACACTCTTGATCTGAGCTGAAATCTTATACGTGATTGAGTGTTTAAGCACACATTAGAGCACTGAGCATATTTACATATCATTTGTACTTGCATTATTGATTGAGCTATACTAGTGCACACATCTGCTTGTCTAGAAGCGAATTTTCGTGTACAAACATTTTATACACATTGGTTGTAATCTAGGCACAGGCCTGAAAAGGGAGACTAGCTTTGTGGAATAGTCCCAGATTGGCTTAGACCCAGTTAGGAAAGCTAGGTGTGCCATCATGTTAAGGCGTGTTGGTTGAGGTCAGCCTCTTGAATTGACCTGATTGTATTAGGTGCCGCTCCACCCATTTAAGTGAGCATTATAGTGGTAATCCTTGTGTTTGTTAGCCAGGGTGGGGATGTAGGTAATTTGGTCGAACCTCGATAACATATCGTGCGTGCTCTTTACATTTCCGCACTTTCTTTACTGCCCATGTATGTTTATTTGTTAATCACATAGATTGACCCTAGGCTGTGTTACACTATTGTTAAAACCAGTAGACCTAGGTGATAAATTTGAAATACCCAATTCACCCTCCCTCTTGGGGTTGTACCAAAGCTAACAAAGGTTATAATGGTGTTAACAATATGCAAGGTGAACGTAATGGTTTCAAAAGTTTGATTTTGAGAGAAAATCCCTTTGCCTTTTGTGTCCATTGATTAGTTGCTCATTAGCTGCAACTCACACTTCTTTTCGTTGCAAAGAAACACCCATTGATGTTGCTTTACTTTTCCATTTTATTACTATTTTGTTGGATGTTTTTGGAGGTTTGTGTAAATGGCATGACATCCTTTAAGAAGACCACTTGCTAACATTAGCGAAGCATTAGGAAATGGAAAAATTTAGAGTTGAAGAGGCTTGAATCAAAATATGGTCTTAAACAGCTAGATGATACACAATAGGGCTCTAATTATGGTTCAATAATGAATTGAATTCTCATACTTTCTTCAGTGATTAAAGTTCTTAAGATTATTATGATAGATGGTTCTTCTTCTAGATAAAAGGCTTAAACTTGTGGCTTGTTAAACTCAATGTAGGCATTTGATTTTGCATTATTGATGAAAAAGGTGCTAGGAATCATAATGAACAAAAGATCAAAATTTTTTCAAAAAAAAAAAAAATACCAAGACATCATTGATATTATAAAATTATTAAGATTTCTAAGTAGATCTTGTTGACTTTTTGAGTCTAATCCCTATTTTGATACTGACAAAGGACGTGTATCTTATATGTGCATTTAATGTGTGAACAGGTTTACATGTCCGCACGAATATAAGATACCAAAAAATGGAAGCTAGTAGGGATATAAAGCTCACACACTCCTGGCGAATTCCATGGAAAATGAAGAGCAAAAGAATAAGACATTTTGATGTTATCTGTATTACATTTAATTTTTTTTATTAGTCTGTAATAATGTATGCATCTGCATGATATGGATTGATTGCTCAGACAACCTTAGATTGACCTTAGGGACCTAGCCATTCACATAAAACCTTTTTCAAAATTGCCTAAATCACACAAAGGTTTTCAAAATAAATTAAGATAAAAAACTAGGGCTTACAAAGACTTCAGTCGACCGACGTTGGATTTTTGGCTTAATTAAAAAGCCTCGGTTGACCGACCCATTCAATTATAAACACCTTAGTCGATCGAACACACTGTAGGCCAAAAGTCAACTTGTTGACCATGCCTCAGGCAACCAACCGTAAAATGAGCTTACCTTCCACGGTCAACTGAACCCTGATATTGACTTTTCCAACGTCCCTAGGTGACTAACCTTGTAGTTCAAAAAGGCCTCGATCAACCAAACCAACGAAGGTTCGAAAAATAGCCTTTGGCTCAGTCAATTGGCTATTTGCTTAGCAGCCCGAAATCTTAAATTGTTTTAAATGCTTTTGAGGGCTCAGCCAACCGAAGCATTTGCTCAACAAACCAAACTGCATGATCAGTCGACTGAACCTTTCTGTTTGGCTACATAACCAAGTGCTTAAACTTAATTAATTTGTCATTAAACTTTTTCAAAAATACCAAACGTGTCCCTAACAGTCATAATTTCTTGAAAAACTATAAATACGTCCTCATTTGCATTGATTAGTAACTTTGATTAGCAAACTTTTTTTTTTTTCAAATTTTTAACTTAATCAAAGTTCCTCCACATACTCTTTTATTTCAAAAATCATTTTGGGGTACTCTCCAACTCTCTTTGTTACATTCTTTGAAATATTTTTTAAAGAGAGTATTTTGTTTGGGCATTTGTTTTTTAATTGTATTTATTGCACAAATATTTTTTAACTTAAAATCCCAGATTCTCTAAATATTTTTATTTACAAAAATCTTTATTGGAGAACATATTTATCTTATATATGTATTCATATATACATATATATATATATATATATATATTTATTTATTTATTTTGCGCGAAAACTATTTGAATAGCAAACCCTAGGTTCTCCTACATTTTTATTGAAATATATTTTTGGAGATATTTTATTAGGGTTCAAATCTTTGAAGCATTTTATAATATATATATATATATCTTTATTCAAATATTGGATTATTTATTTTGAAAAACACATTTTCTCTACTGAGCATAACTCATATCATATTAGTGTGTGTGTGTGTGTGTGTGTGTGTGTGTGTGTATTTGAGCTTTAATGTGTACATCTATGCTTGTATTCAAAAGCATTATGATATGTACAAAAATGATTTTATTGTATTGGTTGGATTCAGCCTAGAATTGAATTAGGGAGTCTCCGCCCCGTAAGGGAGATTGATTCGATTCAGTTTGGAAATTAAACTAGGGTGTCTCCGCCCCATAAGGGAAACCACTTGGGTTCAACCTGGTAATTGAGTTGAGGGTTTCCTCACCCCATAAGGAGAGGTTGTAACGGTTTCTGCTTTACTTGTTTAAGTGAGTAAGGTTAGTGGAATCCTTGGGGGGTATGCCCAAGGTGGGACGTAGGCTGGTTTGGCTGAACTTTGATAACAAATATCGTATGTCTCTCTCTCCTTATCTCATTTAATTAGTGCACTTTAGTTTCCATATGTGTATGCTTGCTTATTTACTATTATAATTATTCGCATGCACACATTTAATTTAAATGAGATATGCTCACATGTGTATGTATGCACTGATAGCCTAATCGTTTTACATACATGCTTTTAATATTAAATGAGATATAAACTGTGGTGAATCGGTAAATATTTAAATTAGCCAAAAAAGTTTTAAAACCCAATTCACCTCCCTCTTGGGGTCATACCAATTCCAAAAGATTTAGATGTTTAGAATGAGAACCTTTATTAGATGAAGTATCCTTATTTTGCAATTACCATGATATTGACATTCCTAATATGGATGGCATATTTATTATCACTAGGTGACCATTGTGTCAAACTCAACAGTTAACAAACCTCCATCACTATCGTGTAAGGTTATTTTATTCTATTATGGGTATGCAAAAATGCTTAGTAATCATTTCAACAAGGTAAATGCTGAGTTGCTCGACATGTTTTAATCTAGATAATGCATTTTTTTTGTTTTTAAAAAAGAAAAATTTGATTCGCCTTGCTCAACTTTACCTCTTTGGATGACACTTGATACTCAATTTAAGAAATACATCCTTTATATGTATACTAGCATGAATTTTTGGACTTAAACAAGATTGGCATCCTTGCAAAAAAATTGGTTAAGACAAGAAAGATATTTTTCATCCATCAGTTTATTTTCTTATAAATCATTAATTTTACTTGTTACTAATGCAAGCATGGAGAGGACTTTTTTTTTTTTTGGCAATGAAACTAGTCAAGAATAAGTTGTATAATCAAATGGGAGATGGTTGGATGAATGATTGTTTAATTACTTATATTGAGAGAGAGATTTTCAATAGCATTATTGGTAATTGATTGTATAGCAATTTTAAAACATGAAAACCCATTTAAGGCAATTGTAAAGCGTATCTTTTTTCTATCCAATGAAGTGAAAAATTGGTATTTGTTGGTTTGTTTAGTAGTACTACCTTGATATGTTTAAATTTATTATGATAGTTGTCAACAAGTTTCAGGCTCACCTCGATATGAATGGCAAACTCAAAATGAGAAATTTAAATGGAGTTGAGATATAAGTAAAGAAAATGTATATCAATGGAGTTGCCACTAGCCTAATTTATTTTAGGCGAGGTTAAAATACCTTATTGGTTACTATTGATTGATTGATCAACTAACTAACCTAAGGTCTAAGAAACCAATAATCAAAGATCTACACACCAAAACCAAGTTTGAGAGTGCGTTTTATGGATGATATCTAATTATCTTATGATTACCTTCTAGTTCAACCCATTAAGACTTTAATCCTCTCATTTTTTGCATTTACCGATCTTTAAGATATTAGATAGTCTCATACAAGATAAAGACTTCCTCACCTTAAGATCCTTGAAGGTATGCACAAGACACCACCTTAAGGTCTATCTTGGGATAAATTTTGTCATATGAAAGTGTTTTAGTGTAAACTTACCCGCGATTAAATATTACGTCAATCCTACACAAGACGCTAATTATCCTCCTCTCGAGATCCTTGAAAATACGCATAAGAAAACACCTTAAGGTCCATCGTCAGACTTATTAAGGTGTTTTAATGTTCAACAAGACACAAATGTAGATGGATAAAATACAATGAAAATATGTCTTACCCAATCATACAAAAGTGCAACATTCATCAAACACAAGGGCGGCTCTGCCTTTAGGCCATTAAGGCACCCGCCTAGGGCCCCCAAATTTTTGGGGCCCCTCAATTTTTGTTTAATATAATAATATACTTTTAGGGCCCCAAAATTTTTTTAATTAAATAATATTAATATTATTTATTATGCTCTATTCCCATAATTGACTTCCCAACTAACAAATAAATAAAATTATATTTTAAAATATAAAATAAATACAATTTAATTCTCTTTTTTTCAAGTCTTATACTTCCCAACTAACAATTTTATTGTATTTCAAATTATCTATTACTCTCATCTCTCTCTCTTAGTCTCTCTAAAAATTTTTTTCATCTCTCACACTCTCTCTCTTATCTCTTGGTCTCTCTATGATTTTTGCTCCAACTATTGTGTTCATCATATTCGGGCCTCCGATTCTCTGTAATTTTCTTCAATTCTAATTTTGATTCTAATGTTTGTATATTATTTTTCTATTATTTTCACTCTGAATTTTTTTTTTTTTCTATTTTTTCTTAGATTTTGGAAGCTTTGAGGTTAGAGCGATGTATTCGGCAAGAATCTGATATCTCTAAAGTTTCACTCGCCGATCGATTTGCAATAATAATAATAATCAGGTTATATTGTTTCAATCTACTATTTCTATAGATTTATTAAATTTATTTTTATTTGTTTACATAATTTGTCAATTTATAATGTTAATTTTGAAATTTAACAATGTCAACAAGAAAATATGAATCCGGATATGAAAAACGAAGAAAAAAAAAATAGAAGAATTAGTGTCATCTCAAAAGGGAGCTCTTGATAAATTTATTTTTAGTTCTAAGCAAAATATAAATGAACAAGATGAAAATCCTCCAAGAAACGAGCAATCAATTCTAGAGATGGAATTAGAATCTAATATAATAATAATAATAATAATAATAATAATAATAATAGTGATAAAGATAACATTGATATACAGAAAATGTTCACTAATGATATTTCTTTTGAAAGACATTTTAATAATATAGAAGAAAAAAAATAAATAATGATGATAATATTTATGATCCAAAATATTGGGAAAATATAGATACCAAATTACGAAATTTATTAGTTGAAAAAGGTCCTATTAGGGATAATGATTTAATTTTTCTAAAAGATGAAAATTCAAGACATTTTTTAAATATATATTATATTTGAAAATTATCAAATGGAGAGAAACATAATAGAAAATGGCTTATATATTTTAAAGATTTAGATAGAGTATTTTGTTTTTGTTGTAAGTTATTTGGCCAAAAATTAAATAACCAACAACTAGCTAATGAAGGGTGTAAAGATTGGAAAAATCTTAGTACTAAGCTTAAAAGTCACGAAATTAGTAAAGAACATATTTTCAATATGAGTAAATGGGCTGATTTAAAGTTAAGATTGTTAAAAAATACAACAATTGATAAAAATATAGAAGAACAAATTAACAAAGAAAAAGAACACTGGAAAAAAGTATTATTGAGAATTATTTCTGTTGTGAAAGCTCTTGCTAAAAATAATTTGGCATTTCATGGGAAAAATGAACGAATTTATCAAGAGAATAATGGAATTTTTTTAAGTTTAATTGAAATGATTGTAGAATTTGATCCAATAATAAAAGAACATATTTGATGTTTTCAACATGGTGAAATTCATAATCATTATCTTGGTCATAATATGCAAAATGAATTAATAAATTTATTAAAAAGAAAATTATGAAGCAAATCAATGAAACAAAATATTATTCAATCATACTCGATTGCACTTCGGATGTAAGTCATCAAGAACAAATGTCTTTAATAATACGATATTTGAATCTTTTTACAAGTCCAATTAAAATAGAAGAACATTTTATAGAATTTCTAAAAGTAGATGATATGTCAGGAGAAGGACTCTTTAATGAATTAATAAATGTCATACAAAAATTTGAACTTGGTATTGAGAATATAAGAGGGTAAGGATATGATAATGGATCTAATATGAAAGGAAAACAACAAGGTGTACAAAAGAAACTATTAGATATAAATTTTAGAGCATTTTATAATTCGTGTGGTTGTCATAGTTTTAATCTAGTACTTTGTGATATGACTAATTGTTGTTCTAAAGCTATAACTTTTTTTGGAGTAGTACAACGAATATATACATTATTTTCTTCTTCTACGAAACGATGAAAAATTTTAACCGAATATGTGCCAAATTTAACTGTAAAATCATTATCACAAACACGTTGGGAAAGTCGAATAGAGAGTGTTAAGGCAATAAGATTTCAAACTTTTCAAATTAGAGATGCTTTACTTCAATTAGAAAAAACTAGTGATGATCCAAAAACAAAGAGTGAGTCTTATTGTATAGCAACTTATGAAATGGAAAATTTTGAATTCTTATTAGGAATGACTATTTGATATGACATGCTATTTGCTGTTAATTGTGTTAGTAAAAATTTACAATCAAAAAAGGTGTGTATTGATGTCGCCATTAATTAAAAGGTCTTATTGTTTTTCTAAAAAATTATAGGGAGAATGGATTTATATCTTCTATGATTTCAGTAAAAGAGATTGCACTTGAAATAAATATTGAACCTATATTTCGTAAAAAACGTGTAATTAATAGGAAAAAACAATTTGATGAGAATGCTAATGATGATACAACACACTTAGCTGAAGAATCTTTTAGGATTAATTTTTTCTTATACATAATAGATCAAGCTATTATTTCATTTGAGAGTAGATTTGAACAATTTCAAATATATGAGAATATTTTTGGTTTTTTATATGATTTAAAAATATTAAAATCATTAGATGAGAATAATTTGAAACAAAAATGTTTGACACTTGAGAATATTTTAAAATATGGAACACATTCAAATATTAATGGTTTTAATTTATTTTCAGAATTGAGAATTTTAAAAGAAAGTTTGGAAGAAATGAGTACACCAATTGAAACATTAAACTTTATAAAAAAGGTAGATTTTTTTCCAAATGTATTTATTGCTTATAGAATTTTATTAACGATACATGTGACAGTAGCTTCTGCAGAAAGAAGTTTTTCAAAACTTAAACTTATAAAAAATTATTTGCGATCAACTATGTCACAAAAAAGATTAAATGGATTGGCTATGTTATTAATAGAAAAAGAAATACTTGAAAATCTTGAATATAAAACTTTAATTAGTGATTTTGCATCTCAAAAAGCTAGAAAAATTAATTTTAAATGAAAATAAAAATTAAAAAAAATATTAAGGATCTTTGATTAAATCATTCGCCTAGGGCCCCATATTGTGAAGAGCCGGCCCTGATCAAACATCTAATAATTGGAGCATATTTTTTCAAAATTACCAAAATAAAAGACATTAAAAAGAAGACTTATCCTATGTTTGGAGAGACATTGGATTTGAATTGATTTAGATAAGATGTAATATAAAATTATATTAAAATTTGCCTAAATTCACCTAAATTCAAATTTAAGGCATGCTACCAAACACAACTTTTATAAATTTAAAGAAAGCGAACCACATGCAATATTTACATGACCTATATACTAGCCAACTTTACTTTCCTTTTTTGAAATATTCAATTATTTAAGTTACAAAACAAAATTTAATACTTCATGTGCAAGAAAATTTCTTTTCCCTTTTTATTTTTTATTTTTCCTTTTTGAATGAAATTGGAAACACTAGTCTAGCTCAAGCCCAAGAGGCACACCATAGAAATCCTAAAACTCCTAACAAATTTTTGTTTCTACATTTTAATTTTTTTGAACTTTGAAATTATGAAAAAAGAGAATTAAAATGAAAAAGAACAATAACCATGCTAAAAACAATAATAAAATAATAAAAAATCCTAATGGTAGCAATCAAATGAAGTCATTTAAAAAAAAACATTTTGTTATTATTTTTAGAGTTTTTATAGAAAGGAATAAATAATTATAATAATAACAATAACAATAACAACAATAATTATAATGATGATGATGATGATAATAATAATAATAATAATAATAATAATAATAATAATAATAATAATAACAACGTGAAAATCACAGATGACTAGTCGACCGATTTGGTTAAACAGATTGGCTGGTTTGACCTAGTTAAAAAGAAAAAATAAAAAAGCAGGAGTAACATGTCTTCTTCAACCTTGTTAGGCCGCCAACCCCCTTTGCAACTGCCTTACAGCTAACGCCTCGCCAATCTATGCCATTGCCTTATCAGTAGCAGTCATAGCCATTGCTGCTTTGGTTTCTTTTCCTTTCTTTGCTTCTTCTTCCTCCTTTTATTCTTGTTGTTCTTCTTCCTCTAGCTACAAGTTCTGTCATTCTTTCCTTTGATGCTTACAATAGTTTACCACTATCCTTGTAGCTTGCCATTGTGTCACGAGTTAAGCTTGTTCAGGGCATTATGCTTGTATGTGACCGTTTGTCTCGTGTGCTTGGGATGAGTTTCCATTATGTAAATACCAGTATAGGGTTATTTTCTGCTAATAGTGTCTTTGTATGCCAATTAAGGTAGTATGACTCCTCGGTCACTTTAATGTTTCCTAATGCTAGAGTAAGAATGACCTAGAAAGCTCTTTAGGGAGAGGTGAGTGTTCATTAGTCATTGTAAAACTCACTAGCTATTGTCAACGTGTTTAGCCTACTTGCCTCCCTCACTAAACACAAGATGTCACGGTGTGAAAATAGTTGGACCGTGACACTTGGTATCAAAGAAAAGGCTCAGTTGCTACGAGAATTCAGTTACCTTCGTTGTGGGATTTGGAAAGCTTTGGTAAGTGACCATGGCACCAAACAATGCTGAGAGGATTAGCGTGCTGGAAGCACAGGTTGAGGCAACAACCAACACTATGGCCGCAAAGGTGGCCCAGATGAGAGAACTTGTTGGTGAAGTGATGGGATCACAAAAGCATCAAGCAAGTTTGCTAGGTGAGATGTTAGAGGACTTTCGCCATATAGTAGAAACTTTGCAATCTAGGATGGTGGATCTACATGCAAAGCTGAATCTGATGGTTTTTGCTATAGGGAACTCCAACACTTCAGGAGTTAGCAAGACCAAGGTACTAGAACCTAGGACGTATGGGGGTGTCCGTGATGCCAAAGAATTAGAAAACTTTTTGTTTGATGTGGAGCAGTACTTTCATGCTGTGAGGATGGCCTCAGAACAAGGAAAGGTGGATACTGCAACCATGTACTTGGTTGGTGACGCCAAACTGTGGTGGCGTACCAAGTACAAAGATATTGAAAATGGAAGCTGTGTAATCAATAGTTGGGTAGACTTGAAGAGAGAGCCGAAGGCCCAATTCTTTCTTGAGTATGTTGAGTATAATGCAAGGAGAAAGCTGAGAGATCTCAAGCATACGGGGTCAATCAGGGAATATATAAAACAATTTTTTGTTTTAATGTTGGATATCCGGGATATGTCGGACAAGGACAAGTTGTTCTATTTTCTTGAGGGGATGAAACCGTGGGCAAGGACAGAACTTCATAGACAAAGAGTTCAAGACTTGTCTACTGCATAAGTTGCTGCAAAACATTTGACTAACTACGCTAGTGATGATACCGCTTCGTCCAAACGGTTTGGCAAAGAGGGAAACAGTGGAAAGTCTTTTAAGAAAGGCAAATTCAAGAGTGGGGGAGCCGACTCTAAATCATCAACCTCAAAGGAAGTTTCATCGTCTCAAGGGTTCAACACACCCAATGGAAAGGGGAAAAGTAAAATTTCGTGCTACTTGTGTGGTGGATCTCACTGAGTGAGTGAGTGTCAGCACAAAAAATTAGTCAATGCCTTATAAGCTTCCACTTCGGGACAAGTAGTGGAAAGTAAGGAGGAAGAGGATGATGCCCCGAGGGTGGGTTCAGTGCGGCTGGTGAGCGCATTAGAAAAGCAGACAAAAGCACCGAAAGTTACACGAGTAAAAGGGTTAATGTTTGTGCACTTGAGGATCAATGGAAAGAGTACCCACGCTATGGTGGATACAGGGGCTACTCATAATTTTGTTTCATAGTTGGAAGCATGGAGGCTCAACTTATCCTTAGAGTAGGATACATGACGTATGAAAGTAGTTAATTCTGTAGCCTAACCTACTCTAGGAGTAGCCAAGCAAGTGACTATGAAGCTTGGACAGTGGGAAGGTCATGCGAATTTCACAGCGGTGCCATTGGATGACTTTCCAGTCATTCTAGGAATGGAGTTCTTAAGGGGGACGAGAGCAGTGCTAATGCCTTCGGCTGGTTCCCTGTGTCTGATGAGAGATCACTCGTGCATGATGCAAGTCATTGCAACGAAAGGATACGGCGAGAAGTCCCTTTAGCCATACAACTCAATAAGGGATTGGGTTAGGGTGAGCAGACACATCTAGCCGCGGTGGTGGTAGAAAAAGAAGTAGGCCAAGATATGGGGTCTACAATCATCCAAGCGGTGTTGGATGAGTCAAGGAGGTGTTGCCGGATAAGCTGCGTCAAATTTTTCCTTCACAAAGAATTGTGGAGCATGAGATCGAGTTGTTATCAGGAATGAAACCACCAGCTAAAGGGTCATGTCGGATGGCACCTCTAGAGATAGTAGAGTTGGGGAAACACCTTGATAAATTGGAAGTAGGATGTGTTTGCCCTTCCAAAGCACCGTTGGAAGCATCAGTGTTGTTTATGAGGAAACATGATCGAAAAACATCTATAGGAGGTGTTCGATAGGCTAAAAGGAAACAGTTTGTATGTGAAGAAAGGGAAGTTTTTCTTTCCCTCGGCGGAGCAACAAATTCCTTGGTCATGTGGTTGAACAAGGTCGTATCTAGAGGGGTATGGAGAAGGTAAGGATGAGTTAAGAATGGAAGATCCCCACTATAGTGAAGGAGTTGCATTCCTTTCTTGGACTTACTAGATATTGCAGGAAGTTCATTGAGGGGTATTTGTGGAGAATGACTCCAATGATAGGACTACTGAGGATGTATTATTGGCCATACACACGAGATGATGTGGTTGATTATACCAGAACTTGTCTCACTTGCCAACAAGACGAGGGGGAGTGGAAGAAATATGGTACTTTCATGGCTGCACCAAAGTACTGTTTGGCAAAAGAGATGACACAATTGTTCCTAGTGACTATTGTAAAACATTAGGGTGTTCCCCAAGTTATTATTTGTGATCAAGACTTAATGTTCACTAACAACTTCTTGATAGAATTTTTCAGGATATCCAGGTCACATATTGACATCTCTTCGAGTTATCACCGATAGCCAGACGAATAGATGAAGAGATTCATATAGCTGCTAGATGAGTATTTGCGCCATTTTGTCAACAACAACCAGAAGAATGGGGTGCAACTACTTAATGTGGCTCCATTATGTGGTAATGCCCAAAGGAGCTTAATAACCAACAAGAGACCTTTTGAGCTTGTTACAGGCCAACAACCATTGTTACCTCAAACAGTGGGCAAGTCGTATAGACGAAAAAGTCCCAGGGCATACATCTTCACCAGAGAATGGAGACAAAATGTAGAGTTTGCCCGAGCCTATTTGGAGAAAGCTTCTAAGCAGATGAAGAAGTGAGCAAGTCAGGGGAGAAGACCGCACTTTCATGTCAGCTGCCTCAAGTCGTTCAACGCCAATACCAATGACCTAAGCAGAAGTCAGTCCAATAGAGCAGAGTTGAAGACAATGCAACCATCACGTGAAGTTGAATAGATCCTTGCAGACAGAGAGTTCATATCCTCAATGAAGAAGTGGTAGAAGTTTCTAGTGAAGTGGAAATGCCTCGATGACAAAGAAATTAGTTGGATTTCTATGGAAGATATTCAACCATTTATAGACAAACTTGAAGTGTACCTACCACCAAAGTCTACGAGGACATCAATTGCATAAGTAAAGGAGAATGTCATGAGCTAAGCTTGTTTAGGACATTATGCTTGCTTGTGACTGCTTGTCTCGTGTGCTTAAGATGGGTTTCCATCATATAAATACTAGTGTAGGGTTATTTTTCTACTAATAGTGTCTTTGTATGCCAAATAAGACAGTATGACTCTTCGGTCACTTTGATGTTTCCTAGTGCTAAAGTAAGAATGGCCTAGAAAGCTTTTCAAGGGAGGGTGAGTGTTCATCAGTCATTGTAAAACTCACTAGCTATTATCAACGTGTTTAGCCTACTTGCCTCCCTCGTTAAACACACGATGTCAACAGAGGTGTTGTTAATAAATTACGTAGTTTCAATGTTTACTTTTTGCTTTCCACTGTTTTCATGATTGCTTACTGTTTCCATTGCCATTTGATTGAATGCTAATGAAAGTGTTTCGTGGATGAATGTTGGTAAATGATAGGCTGGCTAGTTAAATAAGCGAGCTTTAGCTAGTGCCACACAACCCTTTCACAAAGATGTGAAAATAGTCGGACCGTGACACATTGGCACCTATATACTAGAAATAAGCCCCTCCCCTCTCTTGTTTTACTCATTCTCACCCTTTTTTATTTCTTTTATGTCATTATATTTTTTTTTTCTCTTTGCTAAGCTAATTTCATCAACTTATACAACAATAGAAGCAACACGTTAAAAAAAAAAATACTCTTCAATCCAACACTAGTATATATAGAATTTTATATTTCAACATAACATGAATCCAAATGCAATTCCTATACAAACATGCATCCAAGGGCTTAACATTGTAACAAATACAACACGAAAGGCATGATTTTCAATAATCTTGGGGATAAATGTTGGGATTTTAGCATAAATATTTAACAAAGAATGCAAAAATTGATACTTTGACTCATTTAACAAGAACATCCTAGCATTAGCACAAAATAAAAAAAAAATCAAAATAGTTTAATCCAAATGTGCCGCAAATTTCAAGTATATAATCATGCAAGTATGCCAAAATACATAAGATCTAGAGATATACCGTGTTCTTATTGATAGTATGAATATCAAGAAGACCCAATACTCTAAGAAGCCAAACAAAGAAGCAACAAACTTCAATCTTCTTCTTCAAGCTTGACTTCCCCAATGGTGTCTTCTACAAAAGCCAAATAGATGAGGAAACTTGTTCCTTAAGATTTGTGTTGTAATATGTGGCTCATATGTTGAGTGAAATGCATGCACAAAGAGAAAACATGGTAAAAAACAAGAATGTTGGTTTGTACGATCAAACCGTCGACGATTTTTCTAAGTGCAGATGTAACACCCCAACCTCGAGGGGCCTGGGATATTAACTTTTTACTATTGATTTACAGCGGAAGCAAATAAACTCGATTATTATTAAACTAGAGCACTAATTATCCATATTACAATCATTTATTTCAAAGAAAAAAAATTACACAAGCATAATATCTGACATCATACTAATATTTCTAAACAAATCTTTATTTTTCTATCCCCACCCGCATGCTTACTAAGCCTGATTTCCATCATGCTCTTCAGAATTATCTGAAATAAAAATATGATTGGAGTGAGACAACGCTCAGTAAGTAAATAAGATTATTATTAGTGTGTGGTCAAAATGAGTTTTTTTTTTAAAAATTTCGTAAAACAATACTTAATATTATAACTTCAAAACTGTCTATAGAATAAATATAAATTTAAAAATTTTTGCATAAAACTTTTACCATCAACTATAACAGTAAAATTTTATAATCATATACTATAACTATTAAATTAAACTTTTAACTTTAAAACTGTATAAATATTTAATGATAAATATACATATACTTTCCTTATACGTTTTCTTTAGATCGTCATTTAAGCATTAGAATGATCATTTTCATGTAAACTTACACTTTTTCTTCAAATTATCAGTAACTTTGTACACGTAATTAACTATGTATAAACATATATTATAAAAACCACCCTTAGACCTGTTTGTCGTAAGTCATGTTTACCCCAATGACTGGGTTGTGCGGTCCGAAGACTGGACTTAGTTGGCTGGCCGACCAAACTAAATCAACGTACGTAAACTTTAAGTGAGATTTTCCTTATTAAGTCCTGGTCTGAAACCAAGTGTGTACTCAAGAGAAATCCACTAACATAAATAACCACTCTGTAAATAGTGTGGGTGCACTCTGATCCGTATAAACTTTAAGCTGCGGTACCGAGCATCTGTAACTTTGAACTTTCGTTGCCATAAGGGGTTTTAAAATCATCTTATTATAATTTATGTAATTTAAAATAATATCGTGAAAATCTCATCTTTACTCATATTTACATAAAAAATGTAACGTAAAAATAAACTCATGCCACACAATTTTTTGTGTTAAATATATATATAATTTTATTTTTGAATAGAAAGAAATGCTGAAAATTTACCCGAGGGGATTAGAACATTTCTTAACCCAAAAATAGATGCAAGTATATTAAAGATAGAACTGGTATAATCAAATAAGCGTAAAAATAAACTCATGAAAATTTTATGGAACTAATTAACATAATTGAAATTTACTTATAAAATAAATTCGGGTATGAATTTTAAATAAAAAAAACTAACATAATCAAAATTTACTTACCTTCTTCCTTACAAACACTGTAACTATCTCTAAGAAATGAGATCGGAAAGAATGGGTGAGTGAGAACTTACTCAAAATTCTCTCTCCACCACAAATTCTTTCACTCACTAATCCTTCTCTTTCTTAGAAAATTATTGTGAAAAATGAAGGTTGAGAGCTCCCAATTTATAGAAAAATTTTGGGGAAGAAATGAAATTTATAAAAGTGTGGGGAGATGAGTGAAATTATAATTTTTTTAAAATTAAAGTATGGGCAAGGGATGGGCAAGGTATGGGTTGAGTATGGGATGGGGATGGAGGCCATGTGGGAGTACTTGCCACCATTCCCATTAAATAAATTTTTAATTAACTACTTACCTAATTAATTAATCAATTAGTTAATTAATTATTTTATTATTTTTTTCTTAATCATTATTATCATTATTATTACTTTTAAACTATTTTTAATATTTATTTATTTTATTATTTATTTTTGAATAAGAATTAAATTTGAATTTTGAAAACTCATGTGGGCCCCACATGATCTTGTGAGCCCCACATAACTTCGAGATCCGAATGGATCCTACGTAATTCGAATAACTCTTATACGATTTTATGCATCCTACATAACTTTGACACTCGTGTAAACCTCCATACGGTTTCGGGACTCATGTGGGTCCCACACAGTCTTGTGGGCCCCGCATAGGATACCTATATTATTATTATTTTATCATATATTTCTACAAATTATATAACTCAAAACATTATTTTATGTACTTATTTACGTATATAAACAGTGTCTTGTGGCTCCGGGACTCATGTGGACCCCACATAGTCTTGTGGGCCCCACATATGATACCTATATTATTATCATCTTATTATGTATTTTTACAAATTATGTCTGTCAAAACACTATTTTATGTATATATATTTATTTACGTGTACAAACAGTGTCTATCCTGTTTATCTTATGAAATTCCATTTTGACCAGGCCGACCTCCAGGGAACGACTGAGCCGCAATGGTCTCTGAGCACTCGCTAAGACAAGGTCTTTCTTAGACATCAAACATGGAATCAAGGATCCTACAGAAAAACATTTCTGTATTGATATTAACTTAATGACCATTTTTATTATTTTATTATTATTATATTTTAATTATATATATATTTTTGGGTCATCACAGCAGAAGTAATAGTTGACTGTTTGGTCTTGGCTTAAAACCGTTGACAGTTTTACTCGATTATTCAGTGATGGTTTTCAAATTTCGAACTGGGAAGTTGTATAGGTTGGGTTTCGGGGGGAAAACCTCCGGGAGGGTTATATATACATGTTGTATGATATAACTCTAGGTCTTTTGGACACCAGATAGTGGAAATTCACTGCTGTTTGCTCCCGTCATTGTAGGCATTGTCGAACCACATAATTCTTTATGTCATTGTTTTATTACTTTTATATAATGTGTGTGATTGTGTTTTTTTGTATATTTCACTATTGGTTGCTGTGTTGTAAGATCGTTTGTTTCCACTGCGCATTAATTTGCGCAACAATTTGAAAGTAAATCTCTCTCCTCTCTCATTTTCCCCTCTCAAATGGAACGTACAAGCAATTGAGCATGTATGTGCCACGGTTGGGAAGGGGGAGGGGGTGCTTTTCTTCCTTTTTATAGAGAAAAAGGAAGGCAAGGTATTGCCCTAATGTCCCATTTCCAAAAACACTTCTCAGAGACAAAGAAATCCCATCCTTATCATATAAAGGTGTTTGGAAGCAAGCTCCATCCTATCCTAAAGGAAAATCCTTAATTCAATTAAGGACAACTCCCTATTTGACAAAATTAAAGCAATTAAACCTAAAAAAGTAAAATCAAATGTACTAACTTTGAATTGCAAAAGAAGTGGCCTAGAGAAACCTCTATTAATTGTTTCATGACCAATTAATATCCTTTATCCTCTAATTAATTGAAACTTTTTTATCACGAACAAAATTGGGTATCTACAATAGTTTATAATTATTAATGAATGATTATAATTACTTAATCTTATAAAATAAAAGAAATTAAAAGTTCTTTTGCATGAAAACCTCGAGTCCCATTGACCATAGAGTCCTGGATTTGCGACTCTGTAGGGGTGTGATTATTGACAATTCTAGACGTGGGCAAGGTAGTTTCACTTTCAGTGTTGGTGTATGAAATCCTTTAATACTTGAACTTAGGGTTATTCTCAAGTGTCTAAATATAGCATGGATAGGGGATTTTTTTGTCAAGTCTTAATGAAGTTAGATTCGGGCATGACCTTCTGGTGTATTCAAAAAGTTCACGATGTGGCTCATCTATTCTTTTATTTTTCTTGCATGTGTAAATACTACACTTAGAGAGCTTGAATTCTAAATTTTGAGCTCCCATTTACTAGGTTGGGTGAGCTAATAAAATTTTGAGTAGACTCATTCATTTTTTGGGGTATGCAACTAAACAAGACATTATTCCTATTTAGCACTAACATTAAGTAAAAAAATTACTTACATGATTTGTAAATGCTATTTTGGTCGTTTCAAAGTTTAGAAGTTACACAATTTATATTTTTTAATTTAAAAAAAAAACTAGTAAAAATGTTAGTTGTACAAATATTGATTTTTTTTCTCTAATGGAAGAGGCAAAACAAAAATAAAAAATAAAAATTTTTGTTGTAGTTAAATCATATGCAACACATTTCAACTAACAAATTTTTTTTTTTTGGTTAAAAACCTTACTAAAATTAAATATAATTATGTTGACATGAAGTACACTTGGCATCTTCCAAATGATGCCACTTTAATGAATTAATGGCATTTAATGTATTTAAAAACACCATTAATATTAGTAATTGTATAAAATACAAACTTAATGACTTGATTTACATAAAAATAAAACAAATTAAAATTCAAAGTTTAAAATTATTAATTTACGATTATTTCAAATGTTTTCTCACTTTTATATATTTTTGATAAATCCCTATTTGCACTTTAAAAAATATAATTAACATTTTACATTTATTTTTACATATTGAATTAAAATTTAATTCTTTAATTTCATAATAAAATAATAAATATGTCCTGCCTCTTTCTTCTTTAATATTTTTACATTTAAAATGAAATTTTAAAAAATAAATTATTATTTAATACATAAAAAATAAATATAAACTGTCAAACAGTAACGAGAAAGGGCAGTAACAGTCAATAAGAGTGCTGCCCCAAGGAGAGGGGGCAAAAATGGAAATTTACTTTTTGCGGTAATCTTAGGACGAGAGAACGAAGATCTCTGACAGACGGTGCTGACAAGGGAATGCGCCTTAAGACTGATCCTAAGTCAAGCCGAGCTGAGTTGGATCCCGCCTACCGGTTCAGCCGGTAATATGAATTGGGTCATGAAAATTAAAAACCAATAAATAATAATAACGAGCGGAGATGTGTCGACGATAGGTGGAAGGTGGGTGGGGGAAGTGTAGAGAGAGAGCGATGGCCTCTTGAATTGATTTGGGCAAAGCTCCCCGGATTCTGCATCTCCGATCTTCCCCACCGTCGCATTTTGCTCGAATTCTTACACATTTGAGCAAACACAGATCCCGCGAAGATCTATTTGTGCTTTTATTGGTGCGAATCGGGAAGAAGGGAAATCTGTAGAAGATGGAAGCTGGTGTGGGAATGGTTGCTGGGTCGCACAAGAGGAACGAGTTGGTTCGGATTCGGCACGATGGAGATAATGGGGTTCGTGTTTTCTGCATACCCCATTTCGATTCTTGTTCTCAATTTTTTTAATTTTTTAATTTTTTTTGCTTTTGATTTTATGCGTCTGGGGTGATTGGATCTGAGTGGTAGTGTCCTGAAAGTGAGTTCTGATATAATACTTTTTTTGGGTCTAATTTCATTGATCAATGAAATGGGATTTTTTATTTTTAATTCATGAATTTAGTGTTCACATCCGGTTTTAAACTTGTGTGAGAACTTTAAAAATAAAAGAACAAAAAATCAGTACACAATGGAGGATTTGATCTGTCTGTTGGTTGAACTGAAGTGGGTGTTAGTATTTAGTTCTAGGATGTTCTAGTTAAGTGATTATGAGTCTTATCTGTTGTTTTTCCCTTTCTCTGGTTGTGTTGCGGTGATTGGATCTGGGTGATGGTGTTGCGGAATTGAGTTATTGAGCTCCTAGTTTTGATTCTTTCCGTTGAATCTGGAAATGGGAAGTGACTGGATCTGATTGTTGTGAATTTTACTTGAATACTGTGGGTTTTGCTTTCGGGGCTGTGCAAGTTTCTGCAGAAGTTGAGATTCGGTGAAATATGTTTTTCAACTTTTCGATTATTTGACACAGTTGTTTGGGACTTCGTTCCCTGATTGGGTTCACAGATTTTTCTTTACTGAGGTTTTTTATGGCTGCCTTGATAAATCTCTCTCTCTCTCTCTCTCCTCCCCAGCTATGATCCACTCATAATTTTTTCTGGGCTTTCTTCTAACAGTCTGAGATGGTGATTTTTTTATTAACTACATACGTTTGAATTCTAGTTTATTTTGGAGTAACACGTTGGATTGGGCTTTTCATTTCTTGGATTGCCTTATTTTTGTCTGCCACGGTAAAGGGACTGTGTGATTACCAGATAGGATTTCTCAGGAAACAGCGTGCACCCAATGGTACTTCAGCCATAAGTCTTTTTGTGCCATATCTCCTTCCGGTGGTTGCGGATGCCTTTGCCCACTAGATGTTTGAAGATGGAAATTGTTTAGTAATTTGCAAACAACTACACTGGTGTTTGTGAAATTGCCTAACTTTATTGCAGTCTTAGTTGCATTTAATATTTATTTCTTGCAAAAGAGTTTTTGTTGATTTCTCACGAAGTTCTTGTCATCATTTGTTCCTGGGATCATGCAGCCAAAGCCTTTGAAGTATTTGAATGGCCAAATATGTCAAATCTGTGGAGATAGTGTTGGACTTACAGCTGCTGGTGATGTCTTTGTTGCTTGCAATGAATGTGCATTCCCCGTTTGTAGGCCTTGTTATGAGTATGAGCGGAAGGATGGGAACCAGTCTTGTCCCCAGTGCAAGACTAGATATAGAAGACACAAAGGTTAGCTTGATTATTGATGTCCCTTTTGGACTCAGTTGCATTGTATGTGTTGCTGCCAATGGTACTGGAAATGAAGTTAATAAAGTTAACATATTTCAGGGAGTCCTAGAGTGGAGGGCGATGATGAAGAGGATGATGTTGATGATCTGGAGAATGAGTTCAACTGCTCAAAAGGAAATAGTAAGGCAAGACGCCAGTGGCAGGGGGAAGATGCAGACCTTTCTTCTTCCTCGAGACACGAAGCCCAACAACCGATTCCCCTTCTTACCAATGGACAGCCAGTAAGCAAATAAGACAATTTCCAATGCCTGTGCTTTAGTTTGCGTGTGAGAATTCATGCATTGCTACATTGGCTTTTTAGTATTATGTCATTTGCTTTTCTCGTTTAGTTCTTAGAGTGAGTATTTTTTGGGTACTATTTAGTCATTTTGAGTGTTTATCTGCTAATGGCTCATGTCTGTATCATCCAATCTTTCTGCTGAAAATGGTAGAAAAAAAATCTTGTTCTTTATTGAGGTTGGTCTGTTAATTGTTACGTTACGGTATAACTATATGAGGAGGGCGTCCCCGGGCCATAAGGCTCCCTGCTTCGCGAAGGTAAGGGGAGGATCGTCACAGCGTATGCAGCCTTACCCCTACTTTTATGTAGAGAGGCTGTTTCCTTGGACTCGAACCCATGACCAACCGGTCACAAAGGAGCAACCTTCCTGTTGATCCAAGGCCTGCCTCCTTTAACTGTATGAGAAGTGAGAGGGAAATTAGAAATTGTTGTTTATTCTAGGCCATTTACCTTCTATTTCATGGATGGGTTAATAAAATTCATTTGACTCAGAAACTAGAATAGAATCTAGCGCGATTAGTTTGATAATCTATCCTTTGCATCAATACCTTTACAAAAATTTGGGAGGTGGGGGTGATTAACAAATCAATTAATGGTACGCATAACAAGGGAAACCTTTTTTAAGGTCTTTTTCTTTTGAGGAGGGCATTCCTGTCCATCTCTCTGTCTGTTTTTTCTTGCAAAGACTAAAGAAAACTTCAATGAAGGATTTTAAACAAACTTGAATTTTTGGCTTTGTTTCTCCAGTCTCTGCTCTTGGAGCAGAGCACTGTTCTGTTGTTGAGAAACAAGGGTTGTTTTGCCATAGTACTGATTGCCTGGGGTAGTTTATCATTTTTCTTCAAGTTTTTGATTAGTTTTGCTTGATTTTTAGTTCTTTGAGAAGCTTGCATACACCCAAATATGATTTACAAAAACATGAACATTCATTTTTTTTTTAGTAAACTTTGTATATTTTTCCCCATAACAAAAAGAAACATTTTGTTAAGGCCATTTTCTTTTAAGAAGGGCATTCTTGTCTGCTCTCTGACTGTTTTGTCTTGGTAGATAAAAGAAAACATCAACGATTGGCCTTCTCTTCAAGGACTTCTAGCAAACTTGAATTTTGGGCTTCAACCCCCCAGTCTCCGCTCTTGGAGCAGAGCACAGTTTTGTCATTGTGAACAATGTGAAGAATGGGCTGTTCGGCCACTGTACTGTTTTCCTGGGGTGGTTTATCATTTTTCTTTAAAGTTCTTGATTAGTTTTCTTGATTTCTAGTTCTTAGAGAAGCATACATACACATAATATGATTTATATGATTTTTAACATCATAAAATTCAGTTTTTTAGTAATTTTCTTTGTACTTCCCATATATATATATATATATATATATATATATATATATGTTCTATAACATCTTAGCTTACGTGGAATAAGATGAAATATTTCTACGGTACTAGTTATTCTATCCAATATGGAATAGGAAAGGATAGACATTCCCATGGTAAAATTTGGGAATAGTTATTCCTTACCTATTCCTTGTTATGGATCCATAAAAACTTTTACATGATTATTTGCTTTATGATAATATTTATTCCTGTGTGAACTATTATTAATTTCTTCTATTATAGCTATTCTATTCCTAGGAATAGGCATTTCGTGAACCAAATGTAGCCTTAATTTTATAACTCTTAAGCTTTTAGTATGATTCCATATTTGTTGAAATATTTCATTTTCATTATATTTTGCTTGTTGCACACATATTCCTGTAATTTGGAATTGATTTTTGAAATTTGTACCGAGTTTTTCCATTCCTTTCAATTTGATTCTCTATTCAGAACTCCTGAAAAACTGGGATTTTGATTCACAATTTAAATTTTGATTTGACCTAAGCATGATTCCTTTTCCTCTGGCAATTGATGGTGCTCATTAGAATAGTTTATTGAAAAATATTTACATGGTTTTTGTATAAGTTCGAGTGACTGTTATTGTCAAGTTTGAAATTGTAATTGAATGTGTCTGTTGTGAATGGAATTGGCTTTTTTTTTTTGTGCTTTTTTTTTTGTTTGATTTATTGGGTTTGTAATCCTTCACTTAGCAACATGCCCAATTTTTTAGGTATCTGGTGAAATTCCAAGTGCCACACCTGACAACCAATCCGTGCGAACAACATCTGGTCCCTTGGGCCCTTCTGAAAAGAACATTCACTCACTTCACTCACTTCCATATATTGATCCAAGGCAACCAGGTACTTCAGTAACTAGAAGCTGTTGGTGTAATAATCTTTAGAAAAGTTTAAGGCCTGTTCACTTGTGCAAAACAATTTTATTATCTATGTCCAATTTTCCAACAAATCACAATGCCATCTTGTTCTTTAGTTTGCCAAGATTTTATATTAAAAGAGAGAAAATAAAGGGTTTGCTTAGTAGTGGAGAACAATTTTCATTTTTCATTCTAGATTTCCAAATAATTTAAAAAATGTGACCTTGTTTTTCAATCTTCTAAAATTTAAATGGAAATCAGAAATCTAGAAAACAATAAAAAGATGTTTTCCAACTTTCCTATACAAATGGAGAAAATTGGGGAAAAAAAAAAAAAGGAAATGGAAAATAGTATTTTTTTTTCTATAAGTGAACAGTTCCAAAACTTTTTTATTGTTTTAAGATTTTTTATACAAATGTAGGAAAACTGAAAAATAAGCTAGCACATTTGTAATTTTTTAAGAAACTGAAAAATGGAAAATGTAAACTGTTCTCCACAACAAAATGAGCCCGTATATTTCAAATGTATGGTTTTTGAGGCCTATGGTTTTATCATATCAAGTATTATTATTGCAGTTCCAGTGAGAATAGTGGACCCTTCGAAGGACCTGAATTCTTATGGTCTTGGAAATGTTGACTGGAAGGAGAGGGTTGAAGGTTGGAAGCTTAAACAAGAGAAAAATATGATGCAGATGACCAGTAGATACACTGAAGGGAAGGGAGACCTAGAAGGCACTGGTTCAAATGGTGAAGAACTGCAAATGTTAGTGCCTTGCTTTCCTTGCTCTTAAATTAAAGATGCGAAATAAGTTATATTTTTTTTAACAAAATGTTTCTATTATTGTTTATTATTATTATTTGGGTGTGTTTTTTGGCGGGTGGGAAGGGGGCAGATTAGAATGTAAGATAAGTCAGTTGCATTTTTTGGCATTTATGATTCTTGAAATTGCATGTTTTGTATTTTTCAGTCAATTTTCAGTCCATATTTTGGTCAATGACTCCACATTTTGATGTTATATGAGTATATTCTTTTCATTATCTTATTTTCATATTGTGCGATAACTGAGTAATAAAGCATGGGCTTAAGCCTTCAATTTTTTTATGGGGAATGAATGGTTGATTAACCAATTAATCCATTGAATTGTTTGTGCATTTTCCATGAGTTGATAAATTGTTTTTTTTTTTTTGCAGGGCTGATGATGCTCGGCAACCCATGAGTCGTGTAGTGCCCATTTCTTCTTCTCATCTTACTCCTTATCGCATTGTAATTATACTCCGGCTTATTATCTTGGGCGTCTTCTTACAATATCGTGCAACTCACCCTGTGAATGATGCATATCCTTTGTGGCTTACTTCGGTTATCTGTGAGATTTGGTTTGCCTTATCCTGGCTCTTGGATCAGTTTCCAAAATGGTCTCCTATTAACCGCGAGACTTACCTTGACAGGCTTGCACTGAGGTTGCTTTGCTTCATTAATATTATTATTATTATTTTTGTTGTTATTTTTACCATCTCAAATGCAACATCCCTTTGGAACACTCTGGGGCCTTGTTGGGATGGTAGTTGTATGATACTATGATGTTAATCTCAGTTTTCATTTTTGCAGATATGATCGGGAAGGGGAACCCTCACAGTTGGCCCCTATAGACATCTTTGTTAGTACAGTGGATCCCCTCAAAGAGCCTCCTCTTGTAACAGCTAACACTGTGCTGTCTATACTTTCCGTGGATTACCCTGTCGACAAAGTTTCTTGCTATGTTTCAGATGATGGGTCTGCGATGTTGACCTTTGAAGCCCTCTCTGAGACTTCAGAGTTTGCAAGAAAGTGGGTGCCCTTCTGCAAGAAGCACAACATTGAGCCTAGGGCCCCTGAATTTTATTTTGCCCAGAAAATAGATTACTTGAAGGACAAAATACAACCTTCCTTTGTGAAAGAGCGCAGGGCGATGAAGGTGAGTGGTGGCATATCATGTTTAAATATATCTATGTTGGATTGTCTTGCTCCATATGAACATACGACTTGGAGATGTGGCCAAAGTTTTGTATATTAATTTGTGCTCACTCCTATGTGTGCTATGGTGCCTAATTTTTAGACATGATTAACGGTTGTTTATGGAAAATGACTTTTAATCCTATCTACATCTGCATTTTATTTGGCAATACTAATTTTGATTTTTAATAATAACAAGGGATGGTAAAGAAAAAAAAATAATAATAAATTTCCTTTCCCTCCTCACTTGAATTGTGTCTCAATGTGCCTTCTTTTTTTTTATTGGTTTCTCTTTTAATGTTTGGTTGTTCCAATTTTATTGCATTACAACATATTGTGTTTATTAGGTTCTAAACTAATTATCTCAAGATTATTTTTTCTTGGCTGAGAAATTTTTAAAATTTTATTTTAGCAAATAAGCGGTTCATATGTCAAGGAGCATAGGAGTGTTAGAAATAAATATTACATCACGCTTAAATGCAAAGAGGAGTTCAAATAGCGGTCCGAACTCCACTATTACCTCTACATGTCGTATATTTGTAGTTTTAATGTTTTACTGGTATTGATCAACTTGGTTTATTGGATTGCTATAGATTGTGTGTGAGAGTGGGAGAGAACTGAGAGAGAAGGAAATCAAGAGGGAAGGAAAGTCACTGAGGAGGGACTATCTAAAAAATTACATGTAGATTTATCTTTTAAAAATTTTATACTTACATGTAAGATTCTAAGAATTGTTATAGATTTTTATTTGAGTCTGGTAAAAAGTAATTCCATTAGAAGTAAATGTATGATTATTTATAAATGAACTTCTAAACTAGTAGACCCTTGCATATACAACTTGAGGTGTTGTCCATTACTTTTGGTTCCTACTTACATGTTTACCAGGCTCGTAGTCTGAAAGTAATAATGTACATTACCCAGTTGATGTGCTGTGTTTCTGTTGATATGGATGCACATGTCAGAATTCAACAGTAATAGTTTCACATCAATCTTAAGAAAAAGTAATATTTGAGGACATCGTAGTAAATTTAAAGAAAATTGTTAGACATGATTAAAATCTCAGAAACTTTAGGTTTCAAATATTTCTCCTTAATACTCACCATAAAAAAATGGGGTAAAAGACACTCATGTCCCCTGAGGTTTGGCAAAAATATGTGGACCTCTTGGTTTCAAAAATCCATGGACCTCCCTTGAAGTTTGGCAAAAATGCACATACCTCCCTCAAGGTTCCAAAAAATCTGACAACTCCCTTGACATTTGATTTTTGAGACACTTATACCCCGCTCTTGGCTTGCATTTTTGTAAAACATCGGTGAAGGTCCATGTTGTTTTGCCTAACCTCTGGGAGGTCCATGAGATTTTTGAAACTTCATTGAGGTGTACTCTTTTTGCCAAACCTCAAGGGAGGTTTGTGGAACTTTTGAAACCTCAGAAGGTGGTCTGCATCTACTTGCCAAAACTCAGGCAAAATCAGTGTCTTTTCCCTAAAAAATGTCATCTTAGTCATGGGAGTGCACAATTGCAGAGAGTAGTAAAGGTTTAATGAGTTATTAATGATATGCTGTTGACTTTAAAGCTGTAGAATGGTTCTGTGAACTACAAACAAGAATTTTTGGGAATGCTACATTAAAGCCAATAAGATTGCAGTCTTGTTTCCGACTTTTGTTTGATTGGAAAAATTTTCAGCTGTGAAGTATATCTTTGTTTTAATCTATTCAAGTTCAGTCAATCAATTAGTTTTTTCCTATGATGATATATGGAAATATTTGTAAGATTTGAAATGTTTATTTCATACTTAAACAAATGTTTAAAAAGACAATTGTGGGCATATTACCCCCCTAAAAAAGAAAAAAACTGCTGCTAAATAAGTACTTTATGTTGATGGATATATTTGTTTGGTTGCATGAATATAAGTTATATCAATATGCAATCATCCCTAGTCATTGACTCATTACTTAATTGTTGCACCTGCATTCTGAGCAAGTTGTTATAGAAAGCCATATGAGCATTATGAGGCCTTTGAGTAGAGTAAACATTATTTAGTTGTATTATTATTTATATATATATTATTATTTGTGTTATGGCTTAATGGAAAATGGTATGCATATTGCCCTACAGAGAGAATATGAAGAATTCAAGGTAAGAATCAACGCCCTCGTTGCTAAAGCACAGAAGATGCCTGAAGAAGGTTGGACAATGCAGGATGGCACTCCTTGGCCTGGAAACAACCCTAGGGATCACCCAGGAATGATCCAGGTATTATCATTTTTCCTTGGTGTGCTTAACATCACATATTTGTCTTTTTTCCTTTTTTACCCAAAGGTTTTACTTTCATTATCATTGAATGACAGGTGTTCTTGGGGCACAGTGGGGGGCTTGATACAGACGGGAATGAACTACCTCGACTAGTCTATGTTTCTCGTGAGAAACGACCGGGCTTCCAACATCACAAGAAAGCTGGAGCCATGAATGCTTTGGTTTGTTATCCTTAAAAGCCAATTATCTGAAATTCTTATTTCTTTTGCTCATGCATAGCCAATGCTTGTTTCAAATCCTACTAATCTGCTTGTGTGGATGCTTTGGTTTGTTATCCTTAAAAGCCAATTATCTGAAATTTTTGTTTCTTTTGCTCATGCATAGCCAATGCTTGTTTCAAATCCTACTAATCTGCTTGTGTGGACATTGATTATTACCCATGATGTGGGACAATATTTTGCATGTCTGAATATTTATGTTAATGGCATTTATGGGAAAAATATTGCAAAAGTGGTTTAGTGGCTGAATGTGGCTAATAGTACTGATTATTGGATTTAGATGGTGAATTTGTCTTTCATGTTGTTATTCTATTCATGAGGCTCCCTCTGGTATGAACCTTCTCAGTTTTTGGGTTGTGAATTAGCCACTTCTATCATGGAATGAAGGGATTCTGACTTTTTTTTTTTTTCTACTTTCAAAAAGAAAATTTCAAAGTAAACTATTTGTAAAAGTTAAAAAAGATGTTGGCATATCCGTGCACCCTGGGTCAGTGTGACATGTTTGTTTCCCTCATGGACCATGGAGGTTTGTTCAAAGAGGTGTGCTAAACCCTTCCATTTCTGATTATTTCACGAGCATGACTTGTTTTATTTTGTGTTTCCTAGATTCGAGTTTCAGCTGTCCTGACCAATGGTGCATATCTTTTGAACGTCGATTGTGACCACTACTTCAACAACAGTAAAGCTCTTAAAGAAGCTATGTGTTTCATGATGGATCCTATGCTTGGAAAGAAAACATGCTATGTGCAATTTCCCCAACGTTTTGATGGCATTGACTTGCATGATCGATATGCTAATCGTAATATTGTCTTTTTTGATGTAAGTCCCAACAGATTTAAGTGATCATGGAAAAAACTTTTTCTTTCCCTCAAGTACTTTGTGTTATGCTTAGCTGGGTAGGCTAAGAATATTTTATTTTTGGTATATTTTGCAGATCAACTTGAAAGGGTTTGATGGCATCCAAGGTCCAGTATATGTGGGAACTGGATGTTGTTTTAACAGGCAAGCTCTATATGGTTATGATCCAGTACTAACTGAGGCAGATCTGGAACCAAACATTATTGTCAAGAGTTGTTGTGGTTCAAGAAAGAAGGGAAGGAGTGGCAACAAGAAGTATGTTGATAAGAAGAGGGCAGCTAAAAGAACTGAATCCACCATTCCCATTTTCAATATGGAGGATATTGAAGAGGGTGTTGAAGGTATTTTAAAAAAGTTATGGAGTTCATTATTCCTTAAATTTGGCATAATGTTCCAGATTTTGCTTTGGGGTTTGGTGTCTGTTTTCTTCCAGTTTACACATGTTCTGAGTTTAACACATACAATTTTAAAACATTTATACTTCCTTTTGAAAACATTTTCAATTTTGGATCCAATATAGAGGGTTTCAATTGATATTTATGCATTACATTGCTGAGAAATTTCAGCAATTTCATGGGTGTTCCAAAATATGTCAAATTAGGGATTCTTTGTTGATTTTGGGCGCAGTTGAGATTAAGACCAGGAAATGGCATATTAGCATTCATTCTACATGACTATGTGATGGAGAACCACAAATGGAGTTTAGATGTTTATATCGTAGATAATTTTTTTAATTTTAGTTTGGGAAAATTTACTTATTAATTTAGGTTTATTTTGTGTATTTAAGTACTCTGGGTTATTTTGTAATTTCCTGTTCTATTGGGGTGTTTATATAAATGTATGTTTTAGTTAGCTGGACACACAAGTTATTGTACAGTTATTGATTTGAATTCAGACTACTGCAGTACCCCCCCCCCCCTCTCCGTCTCTGTGTCCCACAGGTTCCTGCCTCCTTCCTTCCTTCTTTTCCCTCTCTCATCTGTGTTTTGTTGTCCTCTCTTGTCTTTTCTGTCTTCCTGCTGCTGCTGCTTCTCTTCTTCTTTCTTCTTCTAATTCTCTCAATTCTCCCTCTGTATTTCTGAATTCTAATACTGTGCTACACAATGTTTAAGTCCCCCTTTTGTGTTCTTCAGGATATGATGATGAGAGATCACTCCTTATGTCTCAAAAAAGCTTAGAGAAGCGATTTGGTCAGTCCCCAGTTTTTATTGCAGCCACATTCATGGAGCAGGGAGGCATACCACCGTCAACCAATCCTGCAACTCTTTTAAAGGAGGCCATCCATGTTATTAGCTGTGGATACGAGGATAAGACTGAATGGGGCAAAGAGGTTAGTTGATATTACAGCTTGCCTTCCAGCTGTGCATGGCTGGCTTCTTTAATTTTATTGTATCTTGGATTTGAAATAATGTGTTCATCATTTTTTTTTTTTCCAAAACCAGATTGGATGGATCTATGGTTCCGTGACAGAAGATATTTTAACTGGGTTTAAGATGCATGCTCGGGGTTGGATTTCAATTTATTGCATGCCTCCCCGCCCAGCATTTAAAGGGTCTGCTCCTATTAATCTTTCCGATAGGTTAAACCAGGTCCTTCGATGGGCCTTGGGATCAATTGAGATTCTTTTGAGCAGGCATTGCCCCATCTGGTATGGCTACAATGGAAGACTGAAGCTTTTGGAGAGACTGGCATATATCAATACCATTGTTTACCCTCTGACGTCCATCCCGCTGATTGCTTATTGTACTCTGCCTGCGTTTTGTCTCCTTACTGGAAAATTCATCATTCCTGAGGTGGGTGATAATTTTACCTTCTCTTCACATGGCATTTTGTGCATTTTATGTGAATTTGTTCATTGCCTAATTCAGAATTGAGCTGTTAATAAACCCAGAAGTTTTGGAATAGTGCATTTAGGTCAGCACTTCTTAACAGAAGCTTGTCCTGTTATCACATGGTTCACCTAGAAATTTCTGAAAACACATTTGAAAGTTTACGCAAGCTTATAATTTACCCTTGGAAAGGTTTTGCTGAGCTGATTAAATGTCGTGCTGTACCGATGTAGCGTTTCTTTAGTTTTAAACGGGCCTTATGATAAAATCTTTGTTTGTGCATATTAGCCAATGCCTTGTTTGTGCATATTAGTCAAATCCGGACCATTGTTGGATTCTTTTTGTTTGTTTGTATCCTTCTATGCCAAGGACATGATGTTTGACCTAAATATGCATTCTTCTAAAGTTCACTTGTTTTTTTGCAATGATGCACAAGTCTCTTCCTTTCATGCTGCTATGCATGTTATCTTAGAATTTGCTGATTGTAAAATAAGATTCTGCAAGCAATATTTTCATGTCAATACTGTGATAATCTTTATACGTTCTTTGTTTTTTGGTGGTCTGGGGGGTGTGATTTTGCTTTGTCGCCCTGGACATTTAATGAACATGTTAATACCTTTTTTTTTTCTTTGCAGATAAGCAATTATGCTAGCATGTGGTTTATTCTCCTCTTTGTTTCCATTTTTTCAACTGGAATCCTCGAGCTTAGGTGGAGTGGAGTCAGCATTGAAGACTGGTGGAGGAATGAACAGTTCTGGGTCATTGGTGGTACATCGGCCCATCTTTTTGCTGTCTTCCAAGGGCTCCTGAAAGTGCTTGCTGGGATTGATACGAACTTTACTGTGACATCAAAGGCATCTGATGAAGATGGGGAGTTTGCTGAGCTTTATGTGTTTAAATGGACATCTCTTCTCATTCCACCAACTACAGTCCTTATCGTCAACCTGGTTGGTATTGTGGCTGGCATTTCATACGCCATAAACAGTGGTTATCAGTCATGGGGGCCACTATTCGGCAAGCTGTTCTTTGCCTTGTGGGTCGTTGCCCATCTCTATCCATTTTTGAAGGGTCTCTTGGGTCGCCAAAATCGTACTCCAACAATAGTAATTGTTTGGTCCATCCTCCTTGCTTCCATATTCTCCTTGCTATGGGTACGGATTGATCCCTTCACAACTGGTAGCTCAACCTCTACATCAAATGGTCAGTGCGGCGTCACTTGCTAGTTCATTCCCAGACCAACACTTATTGAGACAATCATTCTCCCTTTTCGTGCCAGCCATCTGCCTGCTGGTCTGCTGTGTAAATAACAAAAAATTAAGTATCAAAATGGTCTGGAGGATTAAAATTATGTTGTTTTATCATCTTTATGTCTAAGAGTTTGTTTAATGGATGAAGACGATGTAGGAAGCCCCATTGTCTCATGGTCCCTTCTCATTTTTTTATTTTGTCTCCACCAGTGTTTATGTTGGTTCAATTGGAATTGTTCTTTCATGCAATTTTTTTTATATGGATCATTCTGTAATGTTGTGAGGAGTTTTGTCTGGGATAGATATAAAAGATTCATTTAAAGTCCTTTCGTGTTGAGACAGATTGGTGGTTCTTTGCATTCCGCAAGGTGGCATGCTTTAAATTATGGATTTTCTCCTTTTGTTCTATTTAAGAAAGTAACTTGAAGGAGTTTTGCCTTTTTCTCCCAATTTTTTTTTTCAAATAGTGCAACTGAGATTTTGTTCGGTATTGAAATCTTCTATCAGCTTCAATATTTTTTGGCACTACAGTGAATTTGGGTACTTCATAGACAGAATGGAACAGTTGCAGTTGTTACAGAGACCAATGAAACACACAGCATCTGCAAAATACCGCCCTCCTGCATCGGGGAGACACCCAAATCCAATAAAGGTCAGCAATCAAAATCCAACTACAACTAAAACTACTGAAGTTCACAATCAACAATGTTGCTAGGAAAAAAGTCGCGAAATTTCTTTCTTGCTTTTATTATCGTAAGCAAACTGCTCCACAATACCTTGGGCATCGTGAATACACACTGAACTGACAATATTTTTCTTTCTCTGGCTAAATGCAGTCCATGGAGGCAAGGTAGATAATCTATTTCAAGATAGGAGAGATCCTTTCATCTTTCCTAGAATGAATCTGCATCCAGGATAGAGCTACATTTGATACTAATTCGATAAAATAAAAATTTTTACATTTTCATTTTTAGAGTAGCACAAATTGCAGTCTGAAACGGATGAGAATTGGCTTTCAACTAGTAGCTCCCAAGTTTGCTGCCCCTTCTTCCTAATGCAAAGATAGGATAGTGTTTGAGAGCATGGATTTTAAAGTTTGAATTTAGAAGAAATTCAACATAATTTTGTCAAATTCATATAAAATTCAAATCCAAAATCAAAATTCCATGCACCGAAACAAAGGATAATTAATTTCCAATCAATCCCAATAATTCTTCCATATTTTGAAAGCTAGCTTGGCAAAGACCAAGTCCTTGTATTTATTCATAATTGTTCTGGTTGTTTTTGTGGTTGATACTCATAAAATTGTTGTTGAGACCTCTCATCTATGAAAACACCAATGATGAGAGTTTTTTCCCGTTTCAATTGCCGGGACATATTTTGAATGGGCCTAGGTGGATCGGTTGCATGTCCCATCATATTTAGAACTTAAATGACTTTTCTAGCAGACAAGAATAAAATAAAATTGATTTTTATATTTTTTACATATTCGTCATATAGTTTTTCATTTTGTTCCATTCTTAAGTATTTCATTTTAACGTACTAAATATAGCCTACATGTGTTTCATGAGTCAAGCTTGTTCAAGGTATTTTGTTGACTTGTAACCGCTTACCTTGCATACATGGGATGGGTAACCATCATGTAAATAATAGTCTAATTTTTTTTTCATTAAATATTTATGCATTAATGTAAAGTAGCAGTACGACTCCTCAGTCACTTTAATGTTTCGTAATGTCAAAGGTTGAATGCAACTCTTTAGGGGAGAGAGACTATTCATTAATCATTCCAAAACACACTAGCATTTGTAAACTTGTTTAGCGTACTTGTCTTCCTCGCTAAACACATGTTCCCTGTGAAGGTGTTGTTATTGCTTCAATGTTTATTGTGTGATTGTAATTTGCTTACATGAATTGTTTACTGCTTCCTCTTACTTACCATTTTGACTTCGTGAATGTGTTCTTGTGGTAAATCATGAAATACTTTAGTTGTTTAGTTAAACAAGTGTTTTAACTAGTTTCGTATGATCCTTCAAAAGGTGTGGAAGTGTTCGACTTGTGACAGTTGGTATTAGAGCTTAGTTAATTGCTTCTTGAATTTGGTTGCCTTTGTATTGTGGGATTGTGAAGCATCAGTAAGAGACCATACCAAGCAACACTGACAGTGTGGCATGGAGATGGTCGGACTTGCTAAATGTGTTGATGTATTGGAGGGATCTTAAAAACACATGTTTCCTTTGTGGGAATGTTAGAGGACTTCCACACTACAGTAAAAGCTTTATAGATCTAGTTGGGGGATTTTAATTGTAAGATGAACTTGATGGTTCATTCTATGGGAAATTCCAGCTCTATGTTGACAGAGTATGCAAAGGTTTAGGAACCCCAAGCATATGGGGGTGCAAGTAATGCTAAGGTGTTGGAGAACTTTTTATTTGACATAGAATGATACTTTTGTGCAACAAGGACATACTTAGAGGAGGTGAAAGTATTTGTGGCTACAATGTACTGCAGTGGTGATGCTAAGTTGTGGTGGTGTACCAAGTACAATAAGATACATAATGGATGGTGTGTAGTTATTGGATAAACTTAAAGAGAGAGCTCAAGGCCTAAATCTTTCATAAGAATGTTGAATACAAGGTTTGTGAGTAAACTACAAGATCTTAAACACCCTAGTACAATCACGGAGCATGTGAAATAATTATTTGTTTTAATGTTGAATATCTAGGACATGTTAGAAAAAGACGAACTATTTTATTTTATTTGAGGGTTGAAACCGTGGGCAAGGGTAAAACTTCATCAACAAAAAGTTCAAAACTTCCTTACTATATAGATTGATGCGTAATGCTTGACTGACAACATTAGAAAGAGTTCTATAGTGTCCAAAGAGAGTGATGTGGGTAGAAATAATGGAAAGTATTTCAAGAAAGGCGAACCCAAAAGTGGGGGAACCATCAGCCACGCATCAACTTCAAAAGAAGCTTCATTGTCTCGATCATTTAGCACATCCAGTAGTAAGGGTAAGATGACATGCTTCTTATGTTGAGACTCTCTCAATCTTTTTGATTGTCCTCACAAGTCATCACTCAATGCCTTGCAAGCTTCCATTGTGGAGGGAGCACAATAGATGATGAGGATAAGGAGGAAACCTCAAGGATGGGTGCAATGTGACCACTCAACATGTTGGAGAGGTAGGCAAAAGAATCAAAATTTTCCTAAGCAAAAAGGATAATGTTTGTAGATTTTTGAATCAACAGGATGAGCACCTATGCTATAATGGATAATAGTGTTGGCTACCCATAAATTTGTGTCACAGGTAGAAGCACAGAGGCTTGACTTGAACTTGGAGAAGGACTTAGGATGCATGAAAGCGGTTGACTTCACAAATTAACCTACTCTAAGAGCAGTTAAACAAGTGACTATGAAGCTTGGAAAATGGGCAAGACATGCAAATTTCATAGTCTTGTTGATGGATTATTTTTGAGTGATACTTGGAATAGTATACTTGGAGGAGACTAAGGCAATATGATGCTATTTGTTTGTTCCTTTTCTTGAATAGGAGATAACCTTTGCATGGTGCAAGTTGTTGCGAGAAAGGGAACGATGAGAAGTTCCTCTTAGCCATGCAACTCAAGAAGAGTTTCAGAAGGGGTGAAAATACATATCTTATCTCGTTGGTGTTAAATAAAAAAGAGAGGTGAAAAGTAGATGCCAACTAGCATCCAAGTTTCATTGGATGAGTATAAAGTTGTGATGCCGAACAAACTATCTCACAACTTGCCTCCACAATGGGATTTGGAGCATAAGATCAAGTTGCCAACGGAGGTGAAGCCTCATACTAAAGGGTCATACTAGATAGTACCACCATAGTTAGCAGAGCCGAGGAAGCAACTTGATGAGTTACCGGAAGTGGGATATATAGGTCCTTTCAAAGCATTATTCTGAGCACCAATATTGTTTCAGAGGAAACATGATGGGAGCATGTAGATGTTCGTGGACTACCACATGCTTAACTAGGTGATTGTGCTCCACAAGTAACTCGTTTTATTGATTTTTGATTTGTTTGATTAGTTGAGTCATGCTAAGTATTTCACCAAACTTAACTTCTGATTAGGCTATCATCATGTGAGGATAATAGATGGTGATGAGTTAAGAATGCTTGCATGACGTGATATGAGGCGTATGAATTTCTAGTGATGCTCTTCAGGTTAACGAATGCACTAGCGAAATTCTACACATTGATGAACCAGGTGTTTTATGAGTAATTGATATGTTTGTCATGGTATACCTAGATGACATTACTTTCTGCAATTCAATTCTAGAGGAACATAAAGAGAATTTATGGAAGGTGTTTGATAGGATGAAGGAGAATAAACTTCATATGAAAAGAGAAAAGTGTTTTTTTTGCTCGGTAGAGCATCAAATTCTTTGGTCATATAACCATGCAAGAACATATAATGGAAAAAGTCTGGGAGTATACATCTTCACCAAAGAATGGAGAATGCAGAGGTTGCTCAAACTTACATGGAGAAAGCTTCCAAGTAGATGAAGAAGTAGGCAAATCAAGGGAGAAGACTATTGCACTTCAAAGTGGGTGACTTGGTTGTCAAGCTCTGTAAGCTTTGGTGCAACCCCAAGAGGGGGGGGGGGTGAATTCGGAATTTAAAAATTATCACCTAGTTCAATCGGTGTAACAACAGTATTACACAACTTAGGGTCAATCTATGCAATCAACAAATAAACATACACGTGTAATAAAAGTAAAGTGCGGAAAAGTAAGCAATACACACAATATGTTATCGAGATTCGGCCAAATTGCCTACATCCCTGCCTTGGCTAACAAGCACAAGGATTACCACTACAGGCTTACTTAACAGGTGGAGCGGCACCTAAACAACTAGGTCAATTAGCACAGGCTGACCTCAACCTTTACAACTAGGTCAATTATCATAGGGCTGACCTCAACCTACACAATCCTTCCGGGCTGGATTATCGCCACCTTAGGTCACGCCTGGAATACAACAGATTTCTCAATAAAATTTGTGTACAACAAATGTGCTTCTCAACTAAGCATATATGTACTACAATACACACAGTATAATCAATGCACTACCAAAAGATAAGATTTGATAAGCTCAGTGTAGTCTAAGTGTCTATTCTCAAACATTTATGCAAATATTGCAATCAGTGCGTGAGAGTGTAAATGATATGATCTTTGTGTCAAATAATGATTTCATCACAATGCACAAACGAAGATCATAAGCACACTTCAAATATTTCAACAAATAATTTTTCTTAATATAAACCACAAGAGATATTCAAAAATGGTTTGTAAAAATTTATTTGATCTTTGTATCAAGATGATAATCTCAATCAAAAGGTATGATAAAGATCTTTTAGCACTTAAGCAAATATCTCAAAATATTTTTCTTAAGATAAATCAAAAGAGATATTTGAAATCAATTTGCAAAATAGTATTTATCTTCAAACACACTTCAAATACCTTCAACAAATATTTTTCTCAAACAAACCACAAAAGATATTTGAAATCGATTTGTAAAATATTATTTCACAACCAAAATACAATCTGAACTCTTGAGTATTGTAATGAAAATGCAAAACTCAGAAGCCCTAAGAAGTTTTTCTATGGAAGACTTATTTACAAAGCCTCCTAAAAAAACTAGAAACTTACTCTCTATGAAAAATAAATCTCAATCAGAACAAGCAAAAGAGAGTTTAAACTTGATGAGATAAAACACAAGAATACTCTTACAAAGAAGTATTTGCAATATGAAAGAGCAAGAGGAGTAGTATATGACTTGAATATGAGATTTTGGCTTTTTGAAAATCAGAGGATATTTGCTAATTATTATTACTAATCTCATGCTAATTTTTGCAAATGAAGGGGTATATATAGAGTTCCCCAAAAATATAACCGTTCAGGACATGAAGGGTATTATTAGAATTGTTTAAAAACATTTTAACACCATTTAACCTGTTTTAAAAAAATTAATTGCGGTAAAAAAATTTTCCAACCCGAGAGCACCGGTTGACCGGACTTGAGGTTTAGTTGACTAGGTGATTTTGAACTATGAAGTTAAGTCGACCAGGGCGTTAGATTCTCCCACGTGTGGGTTCAGTCGACCAGGGCGTTGCCCATTTGAATTTGGTCGGTCGACCAAGTCATATGAACTTGGTACAGTACGGTCGACCGAGTTATGGTCAAAATGTTGACCGCTTAACCTGTTCGGTCGACCGACAGATTTACACTATGAAAGTTTGGTCGATTGAACATGCATTTTTAATGCATTTCGGTTCCAACTCTCTTATACATTCACCCTATTCAAATGATGTTTATTTTTAATGCAATAGGGAACTTTTTCATGCAGATTTGTGGGTCTTAAGGTCAGTTTAAGGCATTTGAGAATTAATCCCAAAAATCTGGCGTCGGTTGACCGAAGGTGTTCCCTAAGGTCCATAATTATTACAGACCATGTTCTTATGTTACTATTACAGACCCGAATAAAACTCAAATTAAATTACAACAAATAAAAGGTTTGGGTCTTTATCTTCTTCAAGCCCATGTCCGTGCACCATATGATACTTCCGATTGGTCCTACACACAAACTCATCAACCATTAAACATCATAGTATTTGTCATAATCATAACTGGATATGACCAATAAGGTCAACAAGCTCCATCATGAACATTTCAGGTCACTACAAAGTTAAGATAGGATACTACTTTTCAAATATGAAGGACTAGTTTCCATCTTGGTTAAAGTCGAGAAGACCTCTTACAAGGTTGATTATTCAGCTTGGATGAAGGTGCATCTTGTGTTTCATATCAGTTGCCTTAAGTCATTCGACAATTATGTAACCCCGATGTTGAAAATCCAAGCAGAATTCAGTTACCTAGAGCATCATTGTAGAGAACGCAACTTGACAAAGAGAAGTTGAAGTCATCCTTGTAGATAAAGAGTTATCATAATTAAGGAAGAAGTAGATGAGTTCTTAGTGAAAGGGAAAGACCTTAGAGACAAAGAAATTAACTAGATGTTAGTGAAATACTTGTAGTTGTTCATGGATAAAGTTGAAGAGAACTTATCATCGAAGTCTATGAGGATATTAACCGCATAATTAGAGGAAGATGTCATGAGTCAAACTTGTTTAGGGTATTATGCTTGTGTATGACCATTTGCCTTATGTACATGGGATGGATAACCATAATGTAAATAGTAGTATATGTTTTATTCATTGAGTATGTTATGCCTAGTGTAAAGTGGGGGTGACTCGTTAGTCTGTTTGTGACAACCCAAAAATTTTACAATGGAAAATCTCCAAATATTTATATCAGAGTACTAATTACCTTATTACAATGATATCTCCAATATCAAAATTAACAATCCCAAAAATTCTAATACATTTAAAACACAACTGGTTTAATATCTATTCTAAATAACTCTTACTATCTCACCCACGCTTCCGCTATGCTACTCTGATTGCGGTTAGGCTCCTCAAGGTATCTGAAATGTATGAAAATAATTAGATAAGACACCTCTCAGTAAGTAAAGACTAGATTATTATCAATGTGTGGTTAAAATGAGTTTGGCAGTATAAAAATAAATTTAATAATTTTACTTTAATAAAAACTACATTTATAAATAGTAGGTCACATATATAATTAAATATGCGAACTCTTCTCCAAAACACTATTTAGGCCTATTAATTGTCCCCATGACAGGATTATGTGGTCCGAAAATTGGACTTAACTGGTTAGCTGACCAACCAACCAGACTAAGTTAAATATCATGTTTATAAGTGAGATTTGCTTATCACATTCATACTCATTATCATACTCATACTCATACCCCAAGCCAAATCCACTATCCACCACCAACACTTTCACAATAGTGTGGCTGCATTAATATTCATTTGTAACTGCGGCCATCATGGTTCTTAAAACATATAATATAATTTATGCAATTAAACAGTATAATAATTTGATCATTCTCCCAATCAAACACATAATAAATATAACACCGTAAAATTCACAATAAAACATATAATAAATATAACACCAAAAAAATCCCAAACTTACTCAAATATGCAATAAAATAAAATAAACTCATATAACACAATTTGTATAATAATTATAATTTCATATGATCAATCTCACATATTTAATTTAATTCCAATATATTCAAAAACCCCTGATATAATCCAATCCCTGTGGTTTAATTGAACTCAGGCATATATTTAAATAATATGGATATGATTAAATTCACGTAATCAAATTTAATCGGGCATAATTTTAAAATAAAATTTGACATAACCTAGCCTACTTACAAATAAACTTAAAAATGTATATTTTATAAAATTCTGACATAATCTAATTCACTTACATTAGCCCTGGAGTGGTGCCTACGACGTGCGGATGATGAAATCTTTTCGGTTAAATCCTTGGAGAGTAGAGTTGGGACCTGGGAATAATGTTCGTTGTCCAATTTGGCCAAAAAATGCAAGAACAATTAAGAGAGTGAGAGAGATATTGAGAGGGGAGGGGGGAGAGAGAGAGGGAGACGACTTTAGAGAGAGAGAGATAATTTAATTTTTTTTTTTACATTTCCATGTATATTATTTTTGGGGTCGTTACATTCTCCCCTCTTTATAAAAATTTCGTCTTCGAAATTTTGGTAGATATAACTCTAATTGAAATCTAACGTAATTTTAAGTTTAAAACTATCATAACCTACTCATCCCTACCCTTATCCTAATTAATACATATACCATGGTAAAAATCATTCCTAGAGTCTATAGAATCTATAACCTAAGCTCTGATACCAACTATGATGACCTGAAAATTTTACAATGGAAGATCTTCAAATATATTTATATCAGAGTACTAATTACCTTTATTACAACGATATCTCCAATATCAAAATTAACAATCTCAAAAATTCAAATACATTAAAAACATAACTAGTTTAATATATATTCTAAATAACTCTTACTATCCCACCCATGCTTTTGTTATGCTATTTTGATTTCGATTAGCCTCCTCAAGGTATCTGAAATGTATGAAAATAATTAGATGAGACACCTCTCAGTAAGTAAGTATTAGATTATTATCAGTGTGTGACTAAAATGAGCTTGATAGTATAAAAAATACATTTAATAATTTTATTTTAATAAAAACTACATTTATAAATCGTAGGTCACATATATAATTAAATATACAAACTCTTCTCCAAAACATCATTTAAGTCTATTAATTGTCAACAATCACATAAATATATAAATATATATAAAAGAACTCCTTTTGACTTATGCAGGTCATGTTTATCCCCATGACTGAGTTGTGCGATTTGAAGACTAGACTTAATTCATTAGCCGACCAACCAAACTGACTAAGTCAAATATCATGTCTGTAAGTGGGATTTGCTTATCATATTCATACTCATTCTCATACTCATACTCATACCCCAAGCCAATCCATTATCCACCGCCAACACTTTCACAACAGTGTGGCTGCACTAATATTCATCTGTAGCTATGGTCATCAGGGTTCTTAAAACATATAGTATAATTTATGCAATTAAACAGTATAATAATCTGATCATTTTCCCAATTAAACACGTAATAAATATAACACCGTAAAATTCACAATAAAACACATAATAAATATAATACCACAAAAATCTCAAACTTACTCAAATATGCAATAAAATAAAATAAACTCATGTCATATAATTTGTATAATAATTATAATTTCATATGATCAATCTTACATATTTAATTTAATTCCAAAATATTCAAAAACCACGATATAATCCAATCCCCGCGGTTTAATTGAATTCAGGCATATATTTAAATAATATGGATATGATTAAATTCACGTAATCAAATTTAATCGGGTATAATTTTAAAATAAATTTTGATATAATCTAGCCCACGTACAAATATACTTGGATATATTATAAAATTTTGACATAATCTAATCCACTTATATTAGGCCTGGAGTGGTGTCTACTGCGTGCGGATGATGAAATCTCTCCAGTTAAATCCTTGGAGAGTGGAGCTAGGACCCGAAAATAATGTTCATTTTTCAATTTGGCCGAAAAATGCAAGAAAAATTAAGAGAGAGAGAGAGAGGATTTAAGTTTTTTTTTTCCATGTATATTATTTTTGGGGTCGTTACATTCTCTCCTCCGTATAAAAATTTCGTCCTCGAAATTTTGGTAGATATAACTCTAATTGAAATCTAACGTAATTTTAGGTTTAAAACTGTCATAACCTACTCATTCCCACCCTTATCCTAATTAATATCTATACTATGGTAAAAATCATTCCTAAAGTTTACAGAATCTATAACCTAAACTCTGATAACAACTGTGACGACGCGAAAATTTTACAGTAGAAGATCTCAAAATATATTTATATCAGAGTACTAATTACCTTTATTACAACGATATCTCTACTATCAAAATTAACAATCCCAAAAATTCCAATACATTAAAAACACAACTAGTTTAATATCTATTCTAAATAACTCTTATTATCTCACCCACGCTTCCGCTATGCTACTCTAATTTCGGTTAGGTTCCTCAAGGTATCTGAAATGTATGAAAATAATTGGATGAGACACCTTTCAGTAAGTAAGGGTTAGATTATTATCAGTATGTGGCTAAAATGAGCTTGACAGTATAAAAAATACATTTAATAATTTTATTTTAATAAAAACAGCATTTATAAACCGTAGGTCACATTTAATAATTTTATTTTAATAAAAACAGCATTTATAAACCGTAGGTCACATATATAATTAAATATATGAACTCTTCTCCAAAACATCATTTAAACTTATTAATTGTCCACAATCACATAAATATATAAATATGTATAAAAAACACTTTTTGACCTATGTAGGTCATGTTTATCCCCATGACCGGGTTGTGCGGTCTGAAAATTGAACTTAACTGGTTAGCCGACCAATCATTAGACTAAGTCATATATCATGTTAATAAGTGGGATTTGCTTATCACATTCATACTCATTCTCATACTCATACTTATACCCCAGGCCAAATCCACTCACCACCGCCAACACTTCCACAATAGTGTGACTGCACTAATGTTCATCTTTAGTTGCGGCCATCAGGGTTCTTAAAACATATAATACAATTTATGCAATTAAATAGTATAATAATCTGATCATTTTCCCAATCAAACACGTAATAAATATAATATCGTAAAATTCACAATAAAACCTATAATAAATATACACCACAAAAATCCTAAACATACTCAAATATGCAATAAAATAAAATAAACTCATGCCACACAATTTGTATAATAATTATAATTTCATATGATCAATCTCACATATTTAATTTAATTCCAATATATTCAAAAATCCCGATATAATCCAATCCCTGTGGTTTAATTGAACTCAAGCGTATATTTAAATAATATGGATATGATTAAATTCACGTAATCAAATTTAATCGGGTTTAATTTTAAAATAAAATCTGACATAATCTAGCCCACTTACAAATAAACTTGGATATATATATTTTATAAAATTCTGACATAATCTAATCCACTTACACTAGCCCTGAAGTGGTGCCTATGACATGCGGATGATGAAATCTTTTCGGTTAAATCCTTGGAGAGTAGAGTTGAGACCTGGGAATGATGTTCGTTTTTCAATTTGGCCAAAAAATGTAAGACAAATTAAGAAAGAGAAAAAGAGAGTGAGGGGGGGGGGGGGGAGAGAGAGAGAGAGAGAGAGAGAGAGAGAGAGAGAGAGAGAGAGAGAGAGAGAGAGAGAGAGAGAGGATTTTAGAGGGAGAGTTGATTTTTTTTTTGGGTCGTTACACTGTTTGATGTTTCCTAATGTGAGAGTTAGAATAGCGTATAAAGCTCTTCAAGGGAGGGTGAGTATTCATCAATCATCGTAAAAATCAATATCATTTGTAAATGTGTTATCCTACTTGCCTCCTTGGCTAAACACATGTTGCCTATGAAGATTTTGTTAATGAATTGTTTGGCTTCAATGTTTTACCGTGTGATTGTCATTTGCTTACATGAATTTCTTACTACTTCCACTTACTCTGCGTTCAATTATCGTGAATGTGTTCTTGTGGTAAAACTTGATTACTTTAGTTGACGAGTTAAACAAAAGAGTTTTAACTAGTGTGATACTACTTTTTATAGGGTGTGAAGTGTTAGCTTATGATAAGGTGCCAAGGTTAGTTTCTTTCTCCTACACACTCAACTTAGAAAGACAGTATTCAAGTTAGACAAAGAAAAATGAAAGGAAGATCTCTAAGTAATTAATTTTTTTGTCTGATTTGAATATTACATTTCTTAACAGTGCATGTTTGTTTTTTTTTTATTATCTAAAGTTACTACTTTTGTTGTTGATGTTATTGGGTCAAAAAACATAATGGTAGAAAAGATATGCTCAATGAGATGAGTATGCTTCAATATTTCATCTTTATTTTCTTCTTTACCGCTTCCATTTTCTTTAAAAGCTAAAAGTTGGCTTCTTAATTACAATAACATGCCTTAATCAATACAAAGAGCTTTCAATTTTTGGTTGCTCTAGGTTAATTGTGTTATGGATTTATACTGAATGACATGCTTTATGTAATCGGTTTTGGTATTTATTAATAACTTCAATTATTCCATTTTAATGAGAATCTTTGTGAGCAATGTTTGCCTGACATTATTTATTTAATGATTATGCATGTGTGTCTTTTATTCTATATAGTAGGCGATCTAGTGTGTAGAGTACGACTTATACACAGAAGATTAGATTATCAGTTCTTATAGAATATAAGTTTATTGATCATAGTCTTAAATTAAATTGGACACACCATTGGTAGGACTGCAGTACAAGGTTTTAATAGGTCTGTCTTGACTATTGGGAATGGTACAGTTCCAACTCCTTATGCTAGTACACTTTGTGTGTATTGAACGTGACTGTCTTGAGGTAATATTTTTTATACTGACTATATAAAACAATTAATATCTCATAGTTATTATGAGTGTTTATACTTTTAATCATGATATGATTATTGGACACGTGCATATAGTGTTTATTAATTGATTCATAGAAGAGTGAGATTCTTTATGAGTCAAAATACTCAGTGAGTTGGGTGATGACATTATGTGTATGATGAACATTAATTATTGATGGAATCCACGTCCCAGTATTGAGATTGATGATACTCCCTTGAGGAAGCTTATAATTTTTTATTGTGTCAAACCCTGTAGGTGGATTTTGAATCCGGCACATCAGATAAGTTAAGTGGAAAGTCTCAGAGAATTAATATTTCAATTAATTAAATTGTCAGTAATTTAATTTAATAGACAGGTATCTGTAATCTTTACGTGTGAAGATAAATAAACATTTAATAATAGGAGCTTGAAATTTAATTTCAAATATGACATGAAGTGCAATTATAATTCTCTAGTGGTATGAATTATAATTAACGTAATTAAGGATGAATTCGGGTTGGATTAGGAATTCTTAATTATGTGGGTAGCTCTAATCATATTTGCCTAGAGGTCCCTACTATAGCCTATATACACGCGCTCCATTTAGTAGCTAGGAGAGACGAAAAAACTCTCACAGAGGCAGATGTTTTTGCGAGAGAAGAAAACCCAAGCAGCCACTTACGAGCCCACTCTCTCAGGAGCAAAGCGTGTTCAAGGAATATAATAGAAGATTTCTGATTGTCTTCAAGAGTTCGTTTTCATACTTGTGGATTCAGGATCAAACCAGACAGATCTCGCAGGTATAATCCTAATCACGTAATTAGAGATTGCATGATATGATTTTTTTTTCTTTTGTCATCTGTATGCACTACAACCAAATCTTAGGGCTATTCTGCAAGTCCCTTCAATTGGTATCAGAGCCTCGGTTGATACTATATACGGATAATAATACCGTGTTCTTCGAAAATCGAATCAATGCATGCTTGGGGTAGAACGTGTGTATGCACTAACATCTATTTTGCAACATTCTGTCTAGTAATTATGATCACATGAATGTATGTTTTGAAATTGTGATTGTTTATTAAAAGATTCGTAGCATGTGAACTTCAGTTATGGAGGTATAGGATTTTTTAAGCTGATGCAACTTGATCACACGAATATATGTTTTGTGATTGTGATTGTTTATTACAAGATTTGTAGCATGTGAACTTCGGTCATGGAGGCATAGGATTTTGTAATCAGATACAATTTCATCCGAGAAGGAGGCACAATTTTGGTGTGTGCATAGTAGTGGTGAAAAATAGGAAAAATGTAGAACAGTGATGCGATTTTTCATTCCTTGAATTTGAATTTGAATTTGAGTTTGAATATGAATTTAAATTTAAATTTGTTTTTGAATTTGAATTTAAATTTAAATTTTTTTTTTGAATTTAAATTTACCCGAATCCTTGCGAGTTGACCGGCTAGGTCAAACTCCGCTGGGGGCACTGCCCCAGTGCCCAGCTGAACCCTGGCACTGCGTAATGACAAACAAGGATTCACGGTGTTATGATGCAAGTTGCTTGACCATAATAGCCGGATATTTATTATATCATATTTCTTGTTTATATATGCTTGCTTGGCGTGTTTGTTGTTCTTGTATTATGTCATTAGTATGTAAAATTTAAAATTTCAATATTGGTTTATGCATGTGCAACTAGAGAATAAAATTAATTCCCAAGTTATAATACGATTTTTTTATATAAAAAAATATTAAGGGAATTTGGAATTTTATTTGTTGTGTGTAATTTAGTTACCAATATTGGAATATTAAATTTATTTGAATATTAAATACGTGTTTGTATCCCTCATGAATTAAATAACTAAGTGGGTGAGGGAATTTATTACATATAAATCTCATGGCTTCCATCACTAGTTTATAGGTGAAGTGATTAATTTTATGTGATGATATTAGTATCTTCCTCCCCATCGGATGGAATTAATTACAAACTCACTAAGTATATACTCTAGTAATTGTTACTATTGGGTCACCTCTCCATCTGGGGATTTACTACGGGACAATAGGTATAGTATTATGTGATGGTATATGTAACGACCTGCTTAAATATTCATATAATAAAATAGAATTAATAACAAAATCAATTCGAACCTGTGGGCATCGGGGACACCTGTCATATACAGCGGAAACCTAAGCAGCTGTAAATTTAAATCACATTTACTAACCATAAAATCCAAATACTAGAGTTAACTACATTCCTAAATATCTGTGTTTATAAACAATGTCCAAAAATACAAAATATATTCATATCTATGAACCCACCACACCAATCTATGGCTCCTATATAAAAAACTTACCCTCCTAGCAAGGTAGAACTACATTATCTCAACGATGGCCTCGATTTGCCGGTCCTCCTGGGTTTCCTGAAAATTATTTAAGTTCGGGGGTGAGACACTTCTCAGTAAAGGAAAATAAACTAAATACAGTTGTGTGACAACATGAACATTTAATGCAATTATACATATACGGTACATTTCATATATCTGTAAATATTCATCACAACATACTGAATAATCATATACTTTCGTATTTTCTAATAAATCATATAGTTCATAAAATGTCTGGTATAGCTGATGATACTGAAAAACATACCCAGGATGAATAGCTAGCTGGTGTCATGTATTACCCCCTATGACAGGTTGTACAGCCCAAAGGCAGGACCCGACAATGGCTGGCTGACCACTGCCGAGTCAAAAATGTCTGTAAGTACGATGGGCCTGCCACACCCGTCCGGACTGCCAGGTGGACGTCTACAACTCTACATTGAAAGCCACATCGACTATCCATCTCCCACCCCCTCATGGGGTGGTTAGCACAAATATGAACATAGATATCTTATCTATATAGCTACAGTACCATGCTCTTGAACTGAACTAAACTAACATCCGGATTCTGATAACATATAATACATGATAATATAGCGTTTAGTATAAAAAAATTGGTAGCATTTTCTATAATTTCATAAATACGACCTTGCGCCGAACATTTCATAAATACAGCCTCATGCTGATCATTTCGTAAATATGGCATTGCGTCGAACATTTCATAAATACCATTCTGAGTAAATAAATCGATTATCATGTATTTTCAAAATCATAATGTACTGTATTATTTCATAATCCCTGAAAACATGCTCTACTCGTAAGATTGCTATAACATAATATTTGTCACGTAAAATAATGTTCATGCCATACAATGTTGAGTAAAATCATACATTTCATCCTAAAATTACATTTCTTGTATAACAGCAGTATTTTCCTAAATATGCATTTTCTCAATAATATTCAAATATATCACATGTTTTCCTGAAAATTAATTTGCTAATAAATAATACTAATTTGCATGGAAAATTAACTGCTATAATATATTCCCTTACCTAACACTGGAGAGAAACCCCCTAAAAATTTCGGTCCTGCACTTGCAGGGCTCCCTGTTCAACTCCCTAAAATCAATAACTCCCAAAACTAAACTTCATTATTTTCACGTGAGTATCATTTCCTATAACTGCAAAAAGATCAAATTTAGCATAAAAAGTCTTACCTCAACTCAGGGATGAACTTCAACCTACTTCCATCAATGATCCGCTTTAGCAGATTTGGAGAGAACTTCCCCAGGAGCATGGTGGTGGCCTCAAATTGTCAATCCGGTGAACGATGGAGCCGAAATCGAAGAGAGATGGGAGAGAAACTGTGGGGAGAGAGAGAAGGAGTGATTTCTGATTTTTTTCTATGTTAAAACCAAGTTTCACACTCTTTATACTAGGGGCTTCGTCGACAAGCCACGTCACCTCGTTGACGAGGTCAATAGGCAATTCGTTGACGAACTCTCCCCTTCGTCGATGAAATTCAGAGTCACCCAAAAATCCTCTCAATATCTTCTCGTCGACGAAATTCACCTTCGTTGATGAGCTCATAATACAACGTCGTCGACGAAGCTTGCTGTGCCCCCTTTTCCCTGTTTCCATTTTTCTACTCTCTTAATTATTATTTAAATACCATTATACTTCAGGTCATTGCAGTATACACTTAACTATGAATAATAGTATCCTCACCATCCGAGTCACTGCTATTGTTTATAGGACTCAAGCTAAGTTAGCAGTTTAATTTTACTTGGCATAGTTACTTGCCTATATAGTAAAATTAATAGGTCCTCACCTGTCTACACAAATGTTGAATAGTAGATGACCTCCCATCGAGGTATACTACTCACGGTGTGTTAGGTTGCTGACAGATTCTTTAAAAGGAAATATTGGTAGAAGGGACCATATTCTTTTAATTGAATTAAAAGTTTATTATTGCTCATCATATTTTGTTATAATATGTGATTCTCAGGATTAAAATGACTTTCAATCCCCTGACTGTTAATCTCAAAGAAAGCAAACTGAATGGATCTAATTATATTGACTGGAAAAGGAACTTGGATATTGTACTGACTGCAAAGGAGTACAAGTATGTGCTTGTAAAGGTATGTCCACAGAAACCCAGTGAAGGGGTAATTGATGAGGAAACCCAGGCTTATCGGAAGTGGATTAAGGCTGATAAGATGGTGCAGTGTTACATTTTGGCATCTATGTCGAATGTTTTGCAACATCAGCATCAATATATGCCTTCTTCCTATGATATAATGCAGAACCTCAAAGAAATGTTTGGGGAACAAAAGCATGCTGCTGGGCAGACTGCTATAAAGGAACTTATGAATACTACTATGGAAAAAGGGACCCCAGTAAGAGATCATGTTCTGAAGATGTTTGGTCTTCTCAATGAGTTAGAGAATCTTGGAGCTGAAATCAATAGGGAAACCCAGGTTGATATCGTTGCAGCTTTGCCTGAACTACAACATGAATAAGCTCTCTTACTCATTAGCAGAATTACTTAAAGAGCTTTAAGTAGCTGAGGGTCTTATTAGAAAGCCAACTATTGCTCTTGTGACTGAGAAAGTTTCTTCTTTTAGGCCGAAAGGCCGAAAGAAGTAGAAAAAGGTTCAAAAACCACAGGGAGCTCCTCCAGTAGTGCGTGGGCCGCAAGATGGAGTAAAAAAGCCTAAGGGTAAGTGTTTTCACTGCAAGCAGCCAGGGCACTAGAAATCACAATGTCTAGTTTATCTCTCCAAATAGAACAACAAAAGTATATCTCATTCACCAGTAGTTGAAATGTGTTTAGCAGTAATATCTACCAGTACCTGGTGTGTAGATACAGGAGCCACTAATTATATCTGCAATTCTTTGCAGGGGTTCCAGTAAACTCGCCATGTAGTGACCCGAAGAATAATGTTATTCAAATAATTAAGAGGGAGAGAAATGGAAGTAGTAACAGAAGGAGGCAGCAGACTTCGTCGACGACATTGCATTTTGGATATAATAACCCCAGAAATTTTCCAAGCACTTATCGACGAACACAGGGCTTTCGTCAACGAGGGTTCTTCAGGACCTCGTCGACGAGGTTCCGTTTCGTCGACGAGAAGATATCGAGAGAGGATTATTGGGAAGTCTGAAAATCATTGACGAGGGGGCAGATTCATCGACGAACTTTCTATAGGACTCATCGATGAGGTGGCGTGGCTTTTCGACGAATCCCACAGTATAAATAGCCTTAAACTGATTTTAATCGCAGAAAAACGATGGAAAACCTTCTCCTCTCTCTCTCTCCTACGACCTGCCCTCCATCTCTCTTCCATTTCGGCCCCGTCAGTTGCCAAATCGATGATTTGAGGCCACCATGACGCTCCTGGAGGAGTTCTCTTCAAGTCTGCTGGGGTGGATCATCGGTGGGATTGAGTTGAGTTTCTCCCTAGAATTAGGGTAAGGTCTTTTATTCAGTTTTTGACCTTCTGACAGTTGTAGGAAATAATGTAGGCCAGGAAATATTGATATTTGGTTCTGGAAAATGTGGTTTTCAGGGTGTGGAATAGGAAGCCATGTGGGTGTAGGACCAGTATACGATAGGGGCTTTTTGACAGTTTGGTAAGGGAAACATGCTATGCTAGGAAAACCTAGTATGATTTCAGTATGAAGTTTATGTTTTACCATATTATTATTCATAGCAAAAATTTAGGCAATTTTTTATTGATGTTAAAATATTTTAAATTATGGTGTGGCATGAGAGTATGAAAACAGTATAGAAACATGTTTTTACAGTATTTTTAGGAATATGTTTTACAGAATATACAGACAGTGAAATGCGTTTACAGTATCTTTCAGAATGCTATGATTTTACAGTTTTACAGCACCATAACAGGTAGATTTATAGTTTATCTCAGAGAAATACAGTTGATATAGTTACAGAATATTAAAGCATCATGGTTTATACAGTTATTACAGAATCATGGTAAAACAGCTAGTTGCATATAGAAACGTATTATATAGTATCAGACCCTGATGGATCAGACAGCAGAGCACGGTACCGTAGCTACAGATATACAGATATTCAGTTCAAAGTGCAACCACTTAACTCAGATAGTAAATGGTATGAGGTCGATCGTGCCTAGTTGTGGATAGGCTCCCCATCAAATATGGGTTAAGGAGGGCCGATCTGACCGAGGAGTAGAGTGGTTTACCCTGATCGGCCAACCAGGATAAATTCAGCCTTCGGGCCGCACAACCCTGTCATGAGGGGTTAAATCATGACATACATCCATCCAGGGAAATATTCTCAAAAATTATAGTATTAGCAAATTTTTCAAAATAGTAGTATTATTATGAAAAGAAATTTCAAATAGTTTGACATGTTAAATTATGTAGTTATAGGTTTTATAATATGTTATGTAGTATCAGCATTTTTAGTTTTTGTTATTTGTACTACTCTTAACTCGGATTAATTTTTATAGATCTACATCTCAGTAGCCACACACTAGTAATAGCATGTTTCGTCTTACTGAACTTTGGCTCATTCCAATGTTGAATTATTTTTCAGGTGAACCAGTTGGGTGAGCGGAGCAGGCTCGCAGATAGAGGAGCTGTTAGTCTGCCCTTTTTGAGGGTGAGTGTTTTGGGGTTCAATTTTGTTAGCCCTAGTATTAGTAATAGTAGTTCTTAAAAGTACAGTGAAATATGTAATATTTTTGGAATATTTAGATACTCTAGTATTGTATAATTATATATGGATATGTTTATTTGACTTTTGCTTCTCGCTGCTTAGGTTGATGGTTGGAAAAAAAAAAAAAAAAAAAAAAACTCCAGTTAAATAGTAGGTTGTTTCACGCCAGCTAAGTGATGGGGAGGTTTACATATTTTTGGGAGATGGCATGAGAGTGTCAGTAGTTGCAGTAGGAGATATTCACATTTCTTTTAGTAGAGATAGGATTTTAATATTGAAAGACTCTTTTTATGTACCTTCCATTAGAAGGAATTTGTTCTTAGTTTCTAAGTTGGTTGATCACAGATATTCCATTTATTTTAATAACCAAGTTTCTATTAAGTTAAATAAACATTTTATCTATTCTGGTATATTGGTGGATGGTCTTTATATTATTAATCATGTTTCTCCCACAGTGCAACTAAATGAATTGAATAACACTGATAAACTACCATATAAGAGAAAGAAACCTTCTGAATTGATCCAAACTTATCTTTGACACTTATTCCTAGGTCATATTAATCTGAAACAGATTTCAAGGCTAGTTCAGAATGGACCATTGGGTTCATTAGAAGTGGAGGCACTACCAGTCTGTGAATCCTAGTTAGAAGGTAAGATGACCAAGTGGCCCTTTTCGGCCAAGGGTTATAAAGCAAAAGAGGCATTAGAACTGGTTCACTCTTATTTGTGTAGCACCATGAATGTAGTGACCCAAATAATTTATAATATTTAAATAATGGAAGAAGGAGGGAAAAAGGAAAATTAAAAAGGGGGCACACTAGGTCCTCATCGACGAGGTGACGTGGCTCGTCAACGAATGCCAATGTATAAAAAGGCCAAATCTTCATTCTATGGTCGAATACCTACGGGAATGTCTCTCTTGAAAAGCAAGGTGTAGTCCCAAGAGGGGGGTGAACTGGATTTTAAAATTTTCTTTTAATTCCTTTTGAGAATCCTTAAACTTCTTTTTAACCAATTATTAACTTGTTGCTGATTTTTCAGACTGTCAGCAAAAGCTTATTTCTCAATTCAATCCACAACAACACAATCATTCAAACATTCAAGTAAGTAATTATTCAATCCAATCAATCACAAATTGAAAGTAAACAATCAAACCAAAATTGACACATACACCACTTTGACAATGTAAGCACTTAGAATAGTTTGTTTGTTTATATAAGCCCTGTATATACGAAATTTGTACTTGCTGATATAAAGCCCTATATTGATGGTTTTGCTTCTTCACTATGATATGCAATCTAACATCCAATCAACACAATATCTACACTTTTCTCAATATTCAAAACTCAACTACACTCTCAGTTAATTTATCCTTGGGCTGTTAACCAAGTAACGTACTCTCGTATGGTTTCTGCAAAATATGGTATAACCAACGTACTCCCTTTCAGTTTCCACAACCCAAATCAAAATTAAACTTTAAGTTTACTTGATTTCCAAATATACGTAGTATATATGATTTTCAATTTAAACTATCCATGCAATTTAAATATGTACTGAAAATAAAGAGTAAGGGAAAGAGAGAGTGAGACGGAGATTTTTACGAGATTCAGCTTATACCCAGCCTACATCCTCGCCTTTGGCAAACCGCCAAAGGATTCACTAAACCTGTTCCTTTATCGGGCGGAACAATACCTTTACAACACTCCTTGGTTAAGGCTAGAGCCCACCTTCTCTAAACGATATCCCCTCGTCCGGTCACTCCTTCAAATAGGCTAGAACTCGCCTCTCCAAACGATGTTCCCTCATTCGGTCACTCCTTCAAATAGGCTAGAGCCCGCCTCTCTAAGCAATATCCCCTTGCTTAGCCAACGATCCAAACAATCCTTGGAATCATCAATCTACAAGAAATACAACCAAAAGATGTGTACAATAATTTGCTCCTACAAAGAGCTGATTAGTACAACAGGTACAGCACAATAATATACTTCAATAAAATTTAGAATATGGAATTCAAACTGAAGCTCTAGAGTTGTATCACCGTATGATTCTTTCAATAGATGAAAGAAGTAGTAATTGAAGCACAATCTCGGTGAGAATCGGAAAGACTTTTAGCAACTTCGTGCAAGATGTGAGCAATAGAGTACTTTCAGAATTTCAGAATGCTTGAGAGAAATATGAGTGCTGAATTAATTTTTTGATCTCTTTTGGTGTGTTTAAATCAATGGAACTTAAGGGTATTTATAGATGTAGAAAGTGATTTAGCTTGTTCCCTAAGTTTACTTGGAGTAGGGTTCAAGTTGTAAATTTGTTTGGGCTTCAAATAATTTAAATTTCAAAAATATGCCCGTTGAGATTTTTGAAAATTTCCGCAAGCCAAACGACTATGAAGTCACTGGCAGTCGTTTGTCCATGTATAACGTTCATATTCTTTTTAGAAAAAAAGGTGGCAGTCGGCTGTCCTTATGTTGGCAGTCGTCTATCACTAGAATAATTCAGTTTAAAAACAACTTAGTAGGGTGGTAGTCGCCTGTCCTCGGCTTGGAAATCGTCTGTCACCAGAACAACTTAGTTTTAAAACAAACTCAGAAGGGTGGCAGTCATCTAGAAGAACACACACAAATGACTCACTTGTCACTGGCAGTCGTCTGTCAATTGCTTGACAGTCATCTGTCAGGCTTCTGACTTGTGTTTAAAATATTACAAAAATATTCCAGTCATCTGTCAGCTGACTGTTAGTCATTTTTTATTTTCTCTCTCTTTTGTTTAATTAACCTTGGAATTTTAACTTGTTTTAATTTTTTAAAAACATGTTCCAAGATTTTAAAACTTTAAATTTCTAAGTGTCTGTGTCTAATGAGCTTCAAAATGAAAATTCATATTTGAACCAACTTGAAGTACTTACAAAGACTTTGTCCTAAGCTGATTTGACACTTTATTTGCTTCGAGGTCTCTTGATCTTCGTTGCTAATCTCTGATCTTTCAGACTTCTCTGAGCTTTCATTTTGGATCACTTGCATTTATGTAAGGCTTTCCTTGTTGTCTTGATCCTTGTGAGCTTTCAAGATATGGCATTTGAAGTAAGCTTCATTTGTTCTGAATTTTGACATGAGCTTTCATTATGAACTTTGAGCTTTCCATGTTGATCTCTTTAAGCCTCATGCTCTCATGATCTTCAGGCTTTATCTTTAAGTCCATGTTTCAAGCTTGATATAATCATCCTTATCTGAAGTACAAGCTCTCATGAATTCTTTAACCTTGCATTCATTATTGAGTCCTGAAAATACATCACTTAAACAAAGCATGTTAAGTTCTATTTGTTTGTTAGCATCAAAATAAGATGTTAAGTCTTGTAAGACCAACAATCTCTCCATTTTTTATGATAACAAACAAGAAGCAAAAATTGGAGTGAGCCTTAAAAAGACTTCCCCCTTTCAATAAGCATCATCTTAACAATATTTTCAAGATCAATATCAATTTCAAAAACTCTTTTACAATCATGCTCATCACTTCATTTTACAATCATGCTCATCACTTCATTCAAATTCAAGTTTATCAATCAATATCAAATACTTATCCTCCTTTTGATATATATTATGTTCATGCTCAATTTTTGCTTAAAACTTCTCTCCCTTTTGACATCAATCAAAAATAGAAAAAAAAAATGATTAAGTTCAAATAAAATCATATTCCGAGCATATCATCAAACATGCATATCAAACATGTGTACACACTCAATTTATTATTTTTCAATATAGCATGTGTAGTGTGTTTTAATAGTCATATCTCTACTAACAGCTTTTTCCTTTGACATTTTTCAAGATACCAATTATTGGTTTTATGATACCATTTTAAAATTTAAGTCATGATATCAATTTAAAGTTTTATTAATTCATGATACAAATTGATTAATAGGGAAACAATCGTAATATAAGCAATAAGTCATAACACTCCCCCTGAATTCAATACATTCAATTTTGTTACCAATTATGCTTTTATCATCCCATGTTTCAAAACATTGATTTACATCATGTATCAAATATCAATTATCATGCCAATATCATTAATGTCATACCATGCTTAAAGATATAATCATACTTGTCATGCTCAAAGACAAATTTAACTTTTAGATTGTGATACCAAGTGAGCTTTTAAATTTTGATATCAATTAAAATATTCATGGATACCAAAGAACTTTATAGATTCCAAAGTCATCATCACATATAGTTCATGGATACCAATATAATTATTATATCTTTCATAGCTCATGGATATCAAAATAAAGAGCATTAAGTTTATCCATGTGATTCATCAATAGCATGCATGGTCAAGAATTTTAATTTCATATCAAAATTCATGCTTATGCTTAACAATCTAATGCTCAAATTTTCAACATAGTGAGTCATAAGTTTTCAAGATAAGTCAAGCATATCATGTAGCATATCATACAAGCATGTAATCATATAGCATCTCATATAGTCATTCATTCTCAAACTCATCTTAAACTCATCTTTAAGTTTTTCTATTTCAACTAGTTTGTTTGTTGATTATGAGTAAAGTTACTTTCTCAATTTTTAAAGGAAATGACCAATCCATGAAATTTTTCGTTTATGAACTAGTCTTTCATCTTGGCACCCATACTTTCTCGAGTCCGGTAGGTTTAATAAGGGATGATTCCTTAATTCTCCATATATGTTTAATTTTCACACCCTTTCTCTTAAATGGACATTCAAACTTTATATGTCCATTTTTCTTACATTGATAGCATATGGTGTTGGTGCAAGCATTAAATGATGCGCTTGAATTATCTTTGGAGGCTTTTGAGAAATAACCCATGTAAAGATTCTTTTTATTTTTATTTTCAATTCCATTAAAACCAATACCCTCTTTGTTTAGAGACATTCTTTATACGCCTACCATTTTGTCAAAGTTTGTTTTTCCTTGAGTGAAGTTATAAATGATTTTTTCTTTATTTTCAATCTGATTTTTGAGATCATTTATTTCAATGTCTTTCTTGTTATCAACCTTCTTTAGTGATTTCTCTAGAGATAATTTTCTGATTTTATCCTCTAATTCAGAAACATATATATCTTTCTTATATACCGTAGAGGATAAGGATCGGAGGTCTTCTATCATTCTTTCATTCTTGCTTTCCAATTTTTTGATTTTCAAGTCTTTCTCTTTTTCAGCGAGATTTTTTGATTCTAACTCCTTTGTCATAGTTTCATTCTTACTTTTTATTTTCTTGATTCTTGAATCCTTTTCTCTTTCAGCATTTCTAAGAGATTCTAGCTCTTTCATCATTCCTTTATTTTTGTTTTTTAATGAAGTATTTTGTTTAGTTACTTTAATTAACATCTTATGCACCTTGAATAAGTCATTTTGAAGTTCTTCATAAGATGGCATGCTTTCATCATTGGATTCATCACTACAAGAATTATTTGAAGATTTAGATGAGGAGCTTTCCTCATCATCCCAAGCCATAAAGCATGTATAAGCAACCTCTTGGTCACTTGATTCAATTTCAAAACTACTTGTACTCATCATGTCCCAAGTAATGGCTTTCATGACCTTTTTTTTTTTTTTTTTCTTAGGCTCTTTCTTTAGTAGTATACATTCTGGTTTTAAATGTCCAGCTTTGTTGCAATTATAGGATGTAGGAGTTTTATTCTTTGATTTCTTGTTAACATCTTCTTCTTCTAATTTGGAGTCTTGGTTTCTTCTTTTAAATTTGTTTCTCCTTCTTAGTATCCTTGCTAGCTTTTTAGATATGAAGGCTACTTCATCTTCATCCATTTCTTCTTCACTGCTTGAGTTGTCTTTTAAGGCTTTAAAGGCTATTGATTCTTGGGCTTTGATTTTTCCATTCTTTTCATTCATTGCCATTTCATATGTAAGTAGAGAATCTATTAACTCATTTAAGGAAGTGTTTTTCAAATTTCTTCCTTCAGTTATGACAGTGGCTTTTGTTTTCCATTTTGGTGGCAACCCTCTAAGAATTTTCCTAATCATCTCATAAGTAGTATAGGTTTTTCCTAATGCATTTAGGGAATTTATTATATGAGTGAACCTAGTGAACATATTAGTTATGGATTCATCCGGGTTCATCTTAAAAGTTTCATATTCACTTGTAAGCATATCGATTCTATTATCCCTAACATCTATAGTGCCTTCGTAAGTGACTTTTAGCTTGCCTCATATTTCCTTAGCTGATTTACAAGCCATTACTCTATTAAATTCATTGGCATCTAAAGCACAATATAGAGCATTCATAGCACTAGAGTTTATTTGTAATATTTTATAATCTCTTTCAGTCATGTCTTTCTTTTCCTTAGGTATTTGTTTTCCATCTACTAATGTGGTAGGAATTAGATCACCATACGTGACAACATCCCAAACTTTCCAATACATGGTTTGAAGGTATATTTGCATTCTCTTTTTCCAAAATATATAGTAATGTCCACAAAAGATAGGAGGTCTAGTTGAAGATTGTCCCTCTCCAAAGGGAGCTACGCCTAAATGAGCCATTAGGATCTTTTTATAGCTATTAATTAAGATTTGCTATAACCCCACTCTGATACCAATTGAAAATCAAGGTGTAGTCCCAAGAGGGGGGTGAATTAGATTTTAAAAATTTCTTTTAATTCCTTTTGAGAATCCTTAAACTTCTTTTTAACCAATTCTTAACTTGTTGTTAATTTTTTCAGACTTATAGCAAAAGCTTATTTCTCAATTCAATCCATAACAACACAATCATTCAAACATTCAAGTAAGTAATCATTCAATCCAATCAATCACAAATTGAAAGTAAACAACCAAACTAAAATTGACACATACACCACTTTGGCAATGTAAGCACTTAAAATAGTTTGTTTGTTTATATAAGCCTTGTATATATGAAATTTGTACTTGTTGATATAAAGCCCTGTATTGATGTTTCTTCACTATGATGTGCAATATAACATCCAATTAACATAATATCTACACTCTTCTCAATATTCAAAACTCAACTAAACTCTCAGTTAATTTATCCTTGGGCTTTTAACCAAGTAACGTACTCTCGTATGATTTTTGTAAAATATGGTATAACCAACGTACTCCTTTTCGGTTTTCGCAAACCAAATCAAAATTAAACTTTAAATTTACTTGATTCCCAAATATACGTAGTATATATGATTTTCAATTTAAACTATCCACGAAATTTAAATATGTACTGAAAATAAAGAGTAAGGGAAAGAGAGAGTGAGACAGAGATTTTTACGAGGTTCAGCTTATACCCAGCCTACGTCCTCGCCTTTGGCAAATGCCAAAGGATTCACTAAACTCGTTCCTTTACTGGGCGGAACAATATCTTTACAACACTCCTTGGTTAAGGTTAGAGCCCACCTTCTCCAAACGATATCCCCTCGTCCGGTCACTCCTTCAAATAGGCTAGAGTCTGCCTCTCCAAATGATGTACCCTCATTCGGTCACTCCTTCAAATAGGCTAGAGCCCACCTCTCTAAGCAATATCCCCTTAGTTAGCCAATGATCCAAACAATCCTTGGAATCATCAATCTACAAGAAATACAACCAAAAGATGTGTACAATAATTTGTTCATACAAAGAGCTGCTTAGTACAACAAGTACAACACAATAATATACTTCAATAAAATTCAGAATATGGAATTCAGATTGAAGCTCTAGAGCTCTATCACCGTATGATTCTTTTAATAAATGAAAGGAGTAGTAATTGAAGCACAATCTCAATGAGAATTAGCAAGACTTTTAGCAACTTCGTGCAAGATGTGAGCAATAGAGTACTTTCAGAATTTCAGAATGCTTGAGAGAAATATGAGTGCTGAATTAATTTCTTGATCTCTCTTGGTGTGTTTAAATCAATGGAACTTGAGGGTGTTTATAGATGTAGAAAGTGATTTAGCTTGTTCCCCAAGTTTACTTGGAGTAGGGTCCAAGTTGTAAATTTGTTTAGGCTTCAAATAATTTAAATTTAAAAAATATGCCCGTTGAGAATTTTGAAAATTGCCGCGAGCCAGACGACTGTGAAGTCACTAGCAGTCATCTGTCCATGTATAACGTTTATATATTTTTTTTAGACAGAAAGGTGGTAATCGGCTATCCTTATGTTGGCAGTCATCTGTTACTAAAATAATTCAGTTTTAAAACAACTCAGTAGGGTGGCAGTCACCTGTCCTCAGCTTGGCAGTCGTCTGTCACCAGAACAACTTAGTTTTAAAACAAACTCAGAAGGGTGGCAGTCGTCTGGCAGAACACACACAGATGACTCACTTGTCACTAGCAGTCGTCTGTCAATTGTTAGACAGTCGTCTGTCAGGCTTTTAACTTGTGTTTAAAATCTTACAAAAATATGCCAGTCGTCTGCTTATGACAGACAGTCGTCTGTCAGCTGACTGTAAGTCATTTTTTGATTTCTCTCTCTTTTGTTTAATTAACCTTGGAATTTTAATTTGTTTTAACTTTTTAAAAACATGTTCCAAGATTTTAAAACTTCAAATTTCTAAGTGTCTTTGCCTAATGAGCTTCAAAATGAAAATTCATATTTGAACCAACTTGAAGTACTTACAAAGACTTTGTCCTAAGCTGATTTGACACTTTATTTGCTTCGAGGTCTTTTGATCTTCGTTGCTAATCTCTAATCTTTTAGACTTCTTTGAGCTTTCATTTTGGATCACTTGCATTTATGTAAGGCTTTCCTTGTTGTCTTGATCCTTGTGAGCTTTCAAGATATGGCATTTGAAGTAAGCTTCATTTGTTCTGAATTTTGACATGAGCTTTCATTATGAACTTTGAGCTTTCCATGTTGATCTCTTTAAGCCTTATGCTCTCATGATCTTCAGGCTTTATCTTTAAGTCCATGTTTCAAGCTTGATATAATCATCCTTATCTGAAGTACAAGCTCTCATGAATTCTTTAACCTTGCATTCATTATTGAGTCCTGAAAATACATCACTTAAACAAAGCATGTTAAGTTCTACTTGTTTGTTAGCATCAAAATAAGATGTTAAGCCTTGCAAGGCCAACATCTCTCTCCCTAATCATTTCGTCTCCCCTTACTTCTCTTTAAGATTTCGGGCCGATCTTTTGCCGGTTTGACGAACTGAAGCCACCATGACACTTCTGGGGAAGTTCTCTGCATATCTGCCATAGTAGATGGTTGGTGGGACTAGTTCGGAATCCATCCCAAATTTAGTGTAAGACTTTCTACTCAATATTTGACTTCTTAACAGTTGTAGAAAGTATAGTACGCGAAGAAATATTCAAGTTTAGTCTTGAGAAATATTATTTTCAGGGTATTGAACGGGGAACCTTGCGGGTGCAGGGTGTTGGGTTGATTGTTTTAGGAGTTTTTTCAGGAATCAGGCAAGCGGATAAGCTAAACTAGATATTTTATGAAAATTATAAGTAAAATGGTATAACATTTGATTTCATGAAAATATATGTATATAAAAATATATATGAGTATTATGTTGGGAAATACTGCTGAAAATGATGATATGTTCTGGATATATATAATACCCATTTTGTGTGGCATGAGTAAATTTATGATGAATTACTGTTTTCTGGGAACATGATATTATTATGAATTTTTATAATGGAAAATCGGCATACGGGCCGAGAGTTTTGTTTTGTTTGCCGGCGTACGGGCCAGCTATGGATATGTTTTGCTGGCATACGAGCCGAGCTATGGATATGTTTTGTCGATGTATGGACTGAGCTATGCATATGTTTTGCCGGTGTACAGGCCGAGCTATGGATATGTTTTGCCGATGTACGGACCGAGCTATGGATATAATTCACCGGCATACGAGCCGAGCTATGGTAAAATATGAAATGTCGGCGTACAGGCCGCTGATTTTTATGATGTATATAAATATGCAAAATGATGTAATGATATTGATTTTCCAATTAATAGTATGAAATATCCATGTATCACAGTTTGATTATATGTTATATGTTATCAGAACCTGGTTGGCTTGATCTAGGCTAGCACTTGCACGGTACCTCTGCTATGTGTTCATGATCATCATGATATTGTGTTAACGCTGCTGTACGGAGTAGTGTGAGGATGGATAGTCGATGTGGTTTTAAGAAGTGTGAGACCCCTTGGTGTACGGAACAGGTCTGGCAGACCCATCGGACTTATAGACTGTACTATTGACTTGGCAGTGATCGGCCAACCATTGTCAGGTCCCGCCTTCAGGCCACACAACCCAGTCATGTGGGGGTAATACATGACAACAGCCAGCTAACCTACCAGGGTTTTTTTCTTATTATTATTATATGAGATGGATTATGCTTAAAGAAATCTTGTATGTTCTGCTATGCTATGACTATACATGTTTTTCCTAGAAATGATACATACAGTTTTAGTGATTATGCTTATGTACATGATTATATGTATAACACAGAAATGCTCATGTTGCCACACACTAGTATTAGTTTATTTCCCTTACTAAGAGGTGTCTCACCCCAAAATTTCATAAACATTTTAGGAGTCCCGGATAGAAGAGCAGATAAAGCTCCGCTAGGATAGATACGACTGGTCTGCCCTTTCTCAAGGGTATGTATTTTGTGATAGGGTTAGATGGATTTTTGTGGAAAAGTGACCCTAGGACTCTTTTGGGTGGTTTATATATGTAAATTTAAATGATTTAGTAACTCTGGTATGGTGATGAATGGTATTGGGTTTATGAAATTATGATTTTATGTTTCCTACTGCTTAGGCTTCAGTACTATATTTCTGATATATCCCTAGTACCCATGGGTTCAAGTGGACTATGATCTGCTGAATTTTTTATTGTGATTTTTATTATATTATGGAATATATATATATATATATATATATATATATATATATATATAGAGAAATTAGGCAGGACGTTACAATGAATATCCAGGCCAGAGGTGGCTTTGAGTATTTCATTGCTTTCATTGACTATTACTCAAGGTATGGGTATATTTATTTGATGTGCCATAAGTTTGAATGCTTTGAGAAATTCAAGGTATTTAAGGCAGAAATGAAAAGGTGTCAGGGAAATGTTTCAAGACACTACGATCTGATTGTGGTGGCGAGTACCTTTTAGGAGGATTTGTGGATTACTTATTAGATGAGGGAATTAAATCTCAGTTGTCTGCACCTGTTATGCCACAACAGAATGGTGTAGCAGAAAGAAGGAGTAGAACTCTTAACTACATGGTCAGATCTACGATGAGTTATTCAGATTTTCCTAATTCGTTTTGGGGGCACGCACTAGAAACAACAGCCTATATTCTGAACTTGGTTCCATCTAAGTCAGTACCTACTGCACCCACATAATTGTGCACTAGGGAAACCTAGTCTGTGGCATGTTTGGATATGGGGTAGTCCAACACATGTGCTAAAAGAGAAAATAGATAAGTTGGAATCAAGGACAGATGTATATTCATTTGTTGGCTACCCTAGAGGAACGAAAGGTGGTTTATTTTATTGTCCTAAGGATCATAAGGTCATTGTTAGCATCAATGCTCAATTCTTAGAAAAGTGTTGGCTTTTTGAGTCCGCTCTCTATTTTGATGCTGACAAACACAAGTGTCCCTTATGTGTTTATTTTAGAGCGTGAACAGGTATAATTCATGTCACACATAAGATCAAGAGAACATGGAAGCCAAGACAGGACTTAAAGCTCAAATCTGGCGTATTCCATGATGTCAAAAAGAAAATAAGAAGAAGAAACATAATATTTCTTTTGTAATTGTATTTATTTTTATTATTTGGTTTGTAATAAAGTATGCATCTGCATGATATGGTTATTTGCTCAGACAGGACCAATAGATTAACCATAAGGAGCCACGGGACCATAGAGTGACCTTAGGGATCATCTTTGGACAACTTTCAGTCGATCGACGTTGGATTTTTTGGGTTAACTCAAAGCCATAGGTTGGCCTTAGAGAGTGCATTTATTTGAGCTTAAACGTGTACATCTTAACTTGTATTTTCAGAAGCATTATTTTGCACAAAAACGATTCTAATGTATCGGTTGGGTTCAGCCCAGAATTGAACTAGGCCCCATATGTAGAGACCCAAAAAATTATAGTAATTAAATAATAAAATAAAGGAGAGAAAAGGATTTTTCAAAAGGGGTTTTAGCAGGGTCTCGTCGACGAGTGCAAAGTACTCGTCGACGAACAGGCTTCTTGGGCTCGTCAACATGGACGCTTGTCTCGTCGACGAGTATTCACTGAGATGGTTGTTTTCAGGGCCTGAAACTCGTTGACGAGGAGTAAGTGTTCATCGACAAACTCCCTTCATGGACTCATCGACGAGGTGACGTGTCTTGTCGACGAATCCGTATTTTATAAATAACCTAACCTTGGGGTTTTAGCGAAATTTCATGCATCAAGCTTCTCTCTTTCTCTCTCTAAGTTTTGTCCCCTCTTCCTTCTCTCTAGATTTCTAGCTTCATCCTTCATCGGTTCGACAATCGGAAGCTGCCACGCTACTCTTGGGAAGATTCTCTTCAAATCCGTTGGAGTAGTTTGTTAGTTAGGCCAACTTGAGCACCATCCCAAAATCTGGGTAAGTTGGTTATTTTGAGTTTTATGAGGTATTTGGTGTTTTTGGACTAAGGAAAATGTTTTAGATGGTATCATACTGAGGTATTGTTAGGAAAAATGTAATTTCAAGGTGTTGAGTTAGGGAACACACGGGTGTAGGTTTAGAATATTTTGTGGTCTTCTCAGTAAGTCAGGCAAGGAGATAAATTAAGTTAGTATTTTTCATGAAATTATTTTGAATTAAACAGCATTTATTTTCAGAAAAATATGTATGATATAGAACTATGTTTGGGAATACTGCTATCGTACAGGGAAATGATTTTAACACATTTTATATGGAAATATGATTTCAGAATAAATTATGAGTTTGTAAGGTTATGTACATTTGTATGGCATGAGTATAATATTTCCATGAAAATTATGTTATATTGAAATATTATGAGTTTTCCCAGATAAGTATGTTATAGCAGTTTTCAGGAAAATCCTAAAAATAGTACAGGAACTATGTTTTTAAAGATTATGTTAAATAGTGCAATAATGTATGTTTATTACGTTATGGAATATGTCGATGTAAATGTTGTGATTTTACGTTATGAAATATGCCATCGTAAATGCCGTGATTTTTACGTTATGAATTATGCCGACGTTGATGTCGTGATTATGTATGATATGTAAGAAATCATGAAATATGTTTATGTCAGATATTATTTTGAATTACGAAACAACTATGTTTTAATATGGAATGTATTATATGTTATCAGAACCCGAATAGCTTAGTTCAGTTTTATGAAGCATAGTATCGTGGCTATATGTTTACGATTATGAATATGTTAGTGCTACCACATATCTTATGTATAGTGTGGGAGATGACAGTCGATGTGACTTTATGGGAGTGTCGTAGTTCCCCTGCTAGTTCGGCACACGTGGAACAGGCTCATCGTTCTTACACACCTTTGTTTGACTTAACATGGTCGGCCAGCCACTGCTAGGTCCCACCTTCGGGCCGCACAACCCTGTCATGTGAGGGGTAAGACATGACAATAGCTAATTAAGTATCTATCCTGGGTAATAATTCAAGTATGATATGGTTATATAAGGTGATTTTCCAAGTATATAAATTTAGTATGTTAAGTTATGTTATGATAAATTATGTTTTATTTTGATATGGTACAACTTTTTGTATCAGTTATGAATTATGTACTGCTTATATGTATATCACGAACAATACTCATGTTGCCACACACTAATATTAGTTTATCTCCCTTACTAAGAGGTGTCTCACCCCAGCATTACAAATATTTCAAGAAATCCAAGTAGGAGGGCGGATAGAGCCCTGCAGCAGTAGAAGTGGACTGAGCTACCCTGTCTGTGAGGTAAGTGGATAAGTTAGAGTTAGATGAATTTTTGGGTTATGACCCTAAGATAATTTTTGGTCCTTTGGGATGTATGTATATGTATATGACAGATTCAGTAGAACCCTGGTATGGTTTCTAGTGTTTTATGGCATGTATGTAATGTTATGTTTTTCGCTGCTTAGGGATCAAGGTTGTATGACAAGTATATCCTTGGTACTTATGGGTCCAGGTTGATCATGATTATGACAGTTAGCAGGTTGCTAGAATTATTAATATTATTATAATGTGGAAAAAAATGTATGATAAAATAGGCAGGTCATTACACTGTAAGTGACACTGATTCGGTTCAGCCTGGAAATTGAACTAGGGAGTCTCAGCCTTGTAAGTGAGACCGGTTCAGTTTAGCTTGAAAATTGAACTAGGATTTTCCTCACCCTGTAAAGAGAGGATGCAAACGGCTTCTGCTCCGCTCGTTTAAGTGACCAGGGTTAGTGTAATCCTTGGGGGGTATACCCAAGGCGGGGACGTAGGCTATATTGGCCGAACCTCATTAACAAATCTGTGTGTCGTTCTCTCTCTATCTTATTTAATTTCCTACACTTTAAATATCGCATATGCATGAATATTTATTTAATGTTATAATTATTTGCATATACATATTTGATTTAAATAAGATATAATGCACACGTGAATGTTTGCTTTCATTCTTATTATTTTACATACATACGTGTATATTGAATAGGATATGAACTGTGGTGAATCAGAAAATATTTAAATTTAGTTAAAATGTTTTAAAACCCAATTCACCCCCCTCTTGGAAATACACCAATTCCAACAAAGAGGACTATGTAATGAACCACAAACCCAGAAGTAGGATTGTTCTAGAAGAGTTGAGAGGAGATATACCAGTTATACCAATAGTGCAAGAAGAACCATTATAAGACAGAGTTATTGACATTCCATTGACTCGTCGTAGTGGGAGGAATGTTGTAACTCGATCTAAATCTGACCCATCACATGCAGCTACCATCAATACGCCGATTGTACAATTAGGGCAGAATGGTGGTGCACAAGGATCAGGATCAACACAGCAAAATGTGCCTTGCCGTAATGGAAGGGTTGTACACCACCCTAATCGATATATGTTCTTAGGAGAGTCCTATGATAGGATCCCTGATGAATTGGATATCGAACCCGGTAACTACTAAGAAGCACTTCAAGATAAAGATGCAGAACTCTGGCATAAGGCTATGAAATCAAAGATGGAGTCTATGTACTTTAATTAAGTTTGGGATCTTGTAGAGCCACCCGAAGGGATAAAATCCATCAGATGCAAGTGGATCTATAAGAATAAGAGACGAGCATATGGGAGGGTGGAAACCTTCAAGGCTAGGCTTGTTGCGTAAGGGTTTACTCAAAAAAAGGGAATCGATTATAAGGAAACTTCCTCTTTGGTAGCCATGCTAAAGTCTATCCGGATTCTCTTATCCATTGCAACTCATTTCAATTATGAAATTTGGCAAATGGATGTCAAGATAACTTTCCTTAATGAAAGTATTGATGAGTGCATCTATATGGCCCAACTAGATGGGTTTACAACAGTAAGCCAACAACACATGTTGTGCAAGCTTAAGAAGTCGATTTATGGACTTAAACAGGCATCTAGGTCTTGGAACATCCATTTTGATCAAGCCACTAAATCTCATGGCTTTGATCAATGCCCTGATGAGTCATGTGTATAAAAAAAGCATGACGGAAGCGTGGTGGTATTCTTGGTGCTATATATGGCTGATATCTTACTCATCGAAAATGATGTGGGGGTATTATCTTCGGTTAAGGTATGGTTATCCAGATAGTTCGACATGAAGGACTTGGGAGAAGCCGGTCACATCCTTGGGATCAAGTTTTTTCGAGATCGCAAGCAAAGGATGTTGCGCTTATCACAGGCTACTTATGTCAATATGATTCTTACCCGTTTTAGCATACAGGATTCCAAGAAAGGGTTACTCCCTTTCAGACATGGAATCTCTTTATCCAAGGATCGGTGTCCTAAAACATCGATTGAGGTAGAGAACATGAAGGTAATTTCTTATGCATTAGCAGTAGGAAGCCTCATGTATGTTATGCTTTACACTAGACCTGACATCTGTTTTGCCATAGGCATGGTTAGGAGATATCAGTTTAACACAGGGCAGGAACACTAGACTGGGGCAAAACATATAATCAAGTACCTAAAAAGGATTAGGGATTATATGTTGGTTTATTAGGTAGATAATCTAGTACCCATTCGGTGCATAGACTCAGATTTTTAGTCAGATAAAGATTTCAGAAAATCAACTTCAGGAAATGTGTTTACCCTAGGAGGTGGAGCCATTAGTTGGAGGAGTATCAAGCAATCATGTGTTTCTGATTTCACTATGGAGGTTGAATATGTGGCAGCCTCTAAGGCAGCCAAGGAGGCCGTTTGGCTCAGAAACTTTGGGGTCTTTGGTACAATCACCTATTACACTTTACTGTGATAATAGCGGGGCAGTTGCCAACTCAAAGGAACCCAGGAGCCATAAGAAGGCAAAACACATCGAGCGCAAGTATCACCTAATACAAGATGTCGTGCAAAGAGGTGATGTAATGGTGATCAAAAGATTACATGGGCAAGCAACCTGGCAGACCCATTTTACAAAGAGCTTACTAGTTAGGACTTTTGTTAGTCATGTAGAGGGAATGTGAGTGAGATGTATGGCAGCATAACTTTGAGTCTAAGGGAGATTGTTAAGGATTTATACTGAAAGACATGCTTTATGTAATTGATTTTAGTATTTATTAATAACTTCAGTTATTCCATTTTAATGAGAATCTTTGTGAGCAATGTTTGCCTAACATTATTTATTTAATGATTATGCATATGTGTCTTTTATTCTATATAGTAGGTGATCTAGTGTGTAGAGTGTGACTTATACACAGAAGATTAGATCATCAGCTCTTATAGAATATAAGTTTATTATTCATAGTCTTAAATTAAATTGGACACGCCATTGGTAGGACTGCAGCACAAGGTTTTAATAGGTCTGTCTTGACTATTGGGAATGGTACAGTTCCAACTCCTGTGCTAGTACACTTTGTGTGTATTGAACATGATCGTCTTGAGGTAATTGTCTTTATACTGACTATATAAAACAATTAATACCTCATAATTATTATGAGTGTTTATACTTTTAATCCTAATATGATTATTGGACACGTGCATATAGTGTTTATTAATTGATTCATAGAAGAGTGACATTTTTTATAAGTCAAAATACTTAGTGAGTTGGTTGATGACATTATTTCTATGGTAAACATTAATTATTAATGAAATCCACATCCTGATATTATGCTTGATGATACCCCCTTGAGGAAGCTTATAAGTTTTGATTGTGTCAAACCTTGCAAGTGGATTTTGAATCTAGCACATCAAATAAGTTAAGAGGAAGGTCTCCAGGAATTAATATGTCAATTAATTAAATTTTTAGTAATTTAATTTAATAGACAGGTATGTGTAATCTTTACGTGGGAGATAAATAAGCATTTAATAATAGGAGCTTGTAATTTTATTTCGAATATGATATGGAGTGCAATTATAATTCTTTAGTGGTATGAATTATAATTAATGTAATTAAGGATGAATTCGGGTTGGATTAGGAATTCTTAATTACATGGGAAGCCCTAATCATATTTGCCCAGAGGTCCCTGTTGTAGCCTATATACAAGCGCTCCATTCAGGAGCTAGGAGAGACAAAAAACCTCTCACAAAGGCAGTCGTTTTCACGAGAGAAGAAAACCCTAGCAGTTGCTTACGAGCCCACTCTCTCAGGAGCAGGGTGTGTTCAAGGAATACAGTAGAAGATTCCTGGTCGTCTTCAAGAGCTCGTTTTTGTACTTGCAGATTTGGGATCAAACTAGACAGAACTCGTAGCTATAATCCTAATCACGTAATTAGGGATTGCATGGTCTGATTATTTTTTATCTTTTTGCTATCCGTATGCACTACAATCGGATCTTAGGGCTATTTCGCAAGTCCTTTCAAATTAATTGCATCACTATAAGTTGATAATGGAGATCTTGTAGTAATGGGAAACTACTTAACTAAGAGTAATCCTCAATTCCCACCACTTTGTTCATTCATTTTGTAAAGTTCCATAACTCTATTTCTATAGCCACAAAATTTTATGAAAAAAAAGTAGTTGGTTGGAGGGAAAGAGAAAATTAAAATGATTGTGTTGATTTAGGTGTAATCCCAAGAGGGGGTGTGAATTGGGTATTTTTAAAATTTTTTGAAACTTATTCACAACTCAGTCCCTATGTCTAAATTTAACCAATTACTTATCAAGTTCGTGTGAGATTATTCAACAAACATACATGCAATGTAAGTAATGAAATGTAATGCGGAAAGTAAGGAGATAAGGGAAGAGAGAATGTAAACACAACACAGTTTTTACGAGATTCAGCCAACCCGGCCTACATCCTCACCTTGAGCAACCCACTCAAGGATTCCACTATAATCCCTGGTCCTTAAATTAGGACGGAGCTTCCCTTACAATCCGCTGCTTACAAGAGGTACTCCTCCCTCCTAATCTGCTGCTTACAAGAGATACAACTCTCTGCTCAAACCCGGTTCACAATCCGAACCGTGAATACAATGAAATCTGTAAAACACTCAAAAATTGCTTCCAACAAAGCTAGTGAGTACAGTTCAAATTCCTAATACATAATCATATGATGAAACTTGAAACTCAGAATGTATGAAATGATACAATCTTTTATGAATGATATGCTTCAACACACAAATCTCTCTTTATCAAAAACTCCCAAGTAAAGATATAGTTAAACGGTTTGAGAATATTAAGGTTCTAGTTCACTTTGTAAAAATGCAAAAATATATCTAATGTGAACTTATTCAAAAACTTTGTCTTGAGTATTGGATCAATCAAAATCAACAACTTTCTTTCAAATATTCAATCGCAGAAAGATCTTTGTAATAAGCCAATACATACATACATACATACATACATATATATATATATATATATATATATATATTATGATTTCCAAAGACCATAAATCCTTTATCAAGTAGCGAGATTATCTAAATAATATATATGAAAGTATACTCACTATCTTTCACTCAGCCTATTTTAACAATAGATTTTGAAATGAGAAGTTCTTCGAAAATATATATCAATGGTAAAAGAAAAACTTTCTCAAGTAATGAACTAGTTAAAAACCAATCTCTATATGGATATGAAAACCCAATATCAATCTTCTCTAATGATGTTCTATAACAGATGATGATATAAGAAACTCTTGAAAACACTAAATGGATTAACCAAACCTCAATACCAAGTTGAAATCAAGATGTGTAGATGAATCCCCTTTGATTTTCTAAGTTGATTTGCCCAAGCTTGATGAGTATGTGCAAGAGTGCAGGCAATTGAATATTGATGTGTTCAAAGTTCTCAATTCTCTTTCAAAAAGATGTTCTCTTCTTTTCTCATTTAACTTGGCTAACACACTAGGGTTTAGATGTTCAATATATAGGTGTTTTACCCTTAGAATCAATCTTGACCATTGGATTAAAAAATATCTCGCGAGTTCTCTTGATAAAAATTAGATTTTTAAGTTTTCCCGCAAGTTGAGACGACTGAGGTCAAAGGCACAGACGACTGAAGTTCCTTAAAGCTTTGAAAAACTAACCTAGACATAGGGTCAGATGACTAAAGCTTGGGGTTCAGACAACTGAAGTGTCGGGTTCATACGACTGAAGTGTAAGTTCAGTCTTTTGAGGAGCTTCTGCCAGGTTCTGAGTTTCACCAGAAATTCTTCAGGTGACTGAACTTAATCTTCGGTCTTCTAAAGAAATTCTTCAGATGACTGAGGTTAACTTTTGTCTTCTGAAGTTGCCACTTCAGACGACTGACTGTTGACTTCGGTCTTCTAAAGTTCCCAATTCTTGGATTTTTTCTTTTAGTTTGAAAAATCTATTTTGCTTTCTTTCTTGGTTCTTTTATAAAAATACTTTTAGGGGTTTTGACATTATTTCTAAGTCCATGAATGAGCCCTAATGATGTTCATGAAATGCATGAGTCCTAAAGTCATTCTAAGGTATGATTTGAGCCTTGTCGCGGCGTCCCGGGAGCGCGTGTACCCCGGGCGGCGAACTAAAAATCATTTTAATATTTTCAGGAAAAATATGGTGTAGGAGTCGCCACTAACCTTTAGTGCGGTTAGAACACATGATTACTACCCCGTTAGGGGTAGAATCGGTCTACATTACCATACAATGTATGGATGCAATGTATGTTTGTGCATGGATGTAACTAGTGCAATTACACATACAAATAGAGATATGAACATGCATGTGACCTACGTGCATGATTACGCGTGAAATTACGCATGAATACATGGATGCAATGTAACCTAACTAACTACTTTGTCAGCATTCTAGGAAAAGTCCCACTAATGAGAGATTTCAAGACAATCATTGATGGGCCACAATTTAAATTCAATTCTTCCCTCAATCGGTTCATGTATCTCAGATTTTATGAAGGGTCAAATTATGATATGAGTTTGGGGTTGACCCAGGTTGGTCAACCCGTTGGATTTGTTCAGTGCGGACTTGTGGACTTTAGTGTGCACTTGGGCCTCAAGTATTTTAAAATATGGGCTTCAATATACTTCATGATGGGATCAGGCCCTAATTTTAAAAGGATTTGGGCTTGGATTGTTTAGAAAATATGGGCTCGGATTTTTAGGGTAATAAGGCCGAAGCCCATTTATGGAAATCTGGATTTGACCCATTTTGAAAATCAGGCCTGGACCGAGTTTTTACTTAGGAAAAGGTTGGGCCTATACTTGTTATTTCTCAAAAAATTGGGCCCGAGTTACTTGAAAAGGGTTGGGCCAACCTATATTTTAAAATGCTTGGGCCAAGTGCTTCATTTTTTGAAAGGATGGGCCATGGTCTCATTATTGGGCTTTTCCAGAATACTGGATAAGTAGTATATATGGATGTCAAATGTATGATATAATACAAAGTATCTCATAGCTTATATACAACACACTATACATGGAAAAGGATGTGGCTCCTGTCCCAACCCAGGATAGGTACACCTATTTTATAGAGTTTCTTCATGGCTCTATCCTAATTAAGGGAAAACTATGGACAATTACGTGTGGGTAGGCTTTAATCCCTATTGAAAAAAAGGTCCCCAATTTGAAATTTCATCCTCCCCCATAGGGGTCTGGACAAAACTCGCATTGAGCGGGGTGGTTCACGGGTCCCATCAAGCTTAAGCTACGAAGGGACAAACGATATTACACCCCTATATAATCTTAGCAGGTAAAGCTCGGGTATAAAGCGTGAGAGTGTGTGAATTCAAACTTTAACCTAATCCCGCTATCCCCACATTTATTCACATGCTATAAAGAATATGGAAGCAAAATATCTACCATTAATGTATTTATTCACAAGATATGGAAACATATTATCTGCCATTAACATGTTGATTCTAAAAAATTTGGAAACAAAAAATAAGGAAACAAAATATTTATGATTAGTATACAAAATATCTATAATTAATATGCTTATTCACAATATCTACAATTAATATGCTTATTCAGAATATTTAGAAACAAAATATCTACAATTAATGCTCAACAAATTAGGAAACAAAATATTTTTAATTAATTGAGGTTTTTTACAAATTATGGAAGTAAAATATTTACAATTAAGTAAAGTTATTTACAAATTACAATATTTACAAAATAAGGAGTAATTAATAGATTTATTAAATTTAAACTTGGGATAATTTTCAATTAATTAATGGCTCGACTCTCTAGGTCCCCAGCGGAGTCGCCAAGCTGTCGCGGCGTCCCGGGAGCGCGTGTGCCCCGGGCGGCGAACTAAAAATCATTTTAATATTTTCAGGAAAAATATGGTGTAGGAGTCGCCACTAACCTTTAGTGCGGTTAGAACACATGATTACTATCCCGTTATGGGTAGAATCGGTCTACATTACCAGAGTTGGGGTCGGGAGTTCGGTTACGCGAGGGGAAGGTACAAGCACCCCCTACGCGCCCGTTCTTACGAACGGTACCTAATTAATTTGAAATTATCCCTAAGTTAATTTAATAATTCTTGAAATTACTCCTTTTTATGAATTTATAAATACATGTAAAAAAATAAATAAGTAAAATAATAAATAAATAAAGCTAATATATACATATATGTTCCCTCAGAGCTTAGGGTATGTGATGCCCGAGGGCTCATACCCCCGCAATAAAATCATAGGGATAAAGAAAATCGAAATTATTTAAAAATAATAACAATAATACTAAAATATAAAAATAAGTACCATAGTAAAAAAATAATAAATATACAGTATAATAAGTAATACCATATATATTAAAATACTAAAAATATCCTAATAAGTAATACTAACCACAAACATAGTAATAATACCATAATATATACCATATATATAAAAATACTATAATAATGCTTCCTACCACAATAATAATAATAATAATGATGATGATGATACTAATAATAATAATGTTGGTACGCACATCGAATATTATATATAAATATGACAATACAAATGTAAAAATAATTAAATCCATAAATAGTATACAATATATGAACATGCAAACAAAATTATGGAAATAATTCAAACTACAAATCTATTATGCAAATGTATACATATACAATATGGAAAAAAAAATGTGATAATTAGGAAACATAGCAAACATCTAAAATAGAAACACAATAAAATGCGCGGTCAATAATAATATAAATATGCAAATAACTATATGAGGCAATCACTATAATAAATATGCAAACTACCCATGCAATTAAATGATAATATAAATATGCCAATAAACAATTAAGGCAATGAAAATAATACATATGCAAATTAAATGTACAATAAAATACCAATAACATAAATATATCGCACATTAATAATAACACAAATATGTGAAAATATATACAAATATACCAATAGCATAAATACACCATAGTTTCATAATAGCATAAATATACAAAATAGAATAACATAAATGTCGAACACCATAATAATCTGAACCTAGTGAATAAAATAAACATGCAATATAAATATAGAATACCATAATAAAAACATTCCGAATATACCATAACATAAACATACACTGCAATAACAATAACATACAAAATAATAATAATAATAATACAAAAATAACATGAACATACACCAGTGATTTAATACCTGCAAAAATAAATATACAATCCCGCATATATACAAAATATAACCTAATAAACAATTCTACGTATACAGATGTGTATGTGTGTGTTTGTGGTCTGCCTGCAGATATACAGACAGAGGGACTTACAGAGGGGGGTGCAGCCGGGAGAGGCCGACGGCGACAGGAGCGAGCGACGGCGACGGTGACGGGAATGAGTGACGATGGTTGCTGCGCGTGGCCTCGGATCTGTGGACGGCTGGGTCGTTGCCAGGGAGGCTCGCTGCTGCTACTGGAATGGATGGCCGCTGCGGTGGCTGCTGGTGTGCTCGGGTGGCTGTGGAGGAGTGGCTCGAGCTCGTGTGGCTAGAGGTCTGGAGTGGTGCAGCGGTGGGTGCAGAAGGCCGGAGAAGGTGTGCTCTGCTCGGGAATTTTCGGGGGGGGATGACTGGTGCGGTTGCAGCAGAGGTGAGGTAGAGGAACTGTGGTTGCTATATTGGGCCTCCGGAGATGATGGCTGAGAGCAGGGGAGTTCTGTTGCAGAGATTTACTCGGGCCTCAGTGGTATTGTTTGCAGCAGAGGTTGGTGAGGAGTCGTGGTCGTGAACTGCTGTGCAGCAGAGCAGAGATGCTCGGCTGGTGTCGGCGACGGTGATGAGGAACACTGGCCAGTGGCCGGAGTGTTGTAGCTGCGGGTTCTACTGCGGAGGACAGCTTCACACGCTGATCCGTCGGGTATGGAGGCTGGTGGCTGGCATGGGAGATAGATGAGAGAATGGATGGTTAGAGGAAGAAGATGAAGAGCAGCGGCTGGGGTTTTTTTTTTTTGTCTTTCTTTTTCGCCTCTTGCTCGGCTGCGCCCCCCTTTTTTATAAAAATCTCAACCCTAAAAAAAATCCTTCTTTTCTTTTCCTTTTTCATTTTTATTCTCTTCATACTTTTATGGTAACAATATATACAATAATAATGATAATAATAATGAAAATAAAATAAATAATAATAATAATAGTAAATATGATAATAGTAAAATGGTAATAAAATAATAATAAATGAAATTTTAAAATAAAATAACAAAGATAATAAAATAATAATAATAATAGTAATATAATAATAATAACAATAGCAAGATAATAAAGTGACAATAATAATATTTTAAAAATATTTAATAACAATAATAATAAAAATAATAATAGAATCAAAATAATAATAATAAAAATAATAATAATAATAATAACATAATAAAATAAAGATAATAAAAATACTAATAATAATAGTAATAATAATAATAATAGCAAAATAATAATAATATTAAAAATAATGATAATAATATTGGGCCTGGGTAAAAATGGAGTGTCTATAGCTACCCCTCTTTGTAGGCTTCGTTGCTTCAAAGTAAAAGTAGGAACTCTCCTCCGTTATTTGTAGCAACAAACCTGCAAAGATAAAAGACGCTAATTTTGGACCAGGCCAATGCATCAAAAGAGATCAAAGTATGACTTCCCAAAAATGTCCAGCGAAGGATCAACATGAGTGAGACCGCAAAAGGGTTAATAGGAGTGGATCGCGAAGGGTCAATAAAAGAGGACCGCAAAGGGTCAATAAAAGTGGACCGTGATGGGTCAATAAGGTGGGACCGCGATAGGTCAATAAGGTGGGGCCGTGATGGGTCAATAAGATGGGACCGCGATGGGTCAATAAGAATGGGACCGTGATAGGTCAATAAGGTGGGACCGCGAAGGGTCAATAAGGTGGGACCGTGACGGGTCAATAAGGTGGGACCACGAAGGGTCAATAAAAGTGGACCGCGATGGGTCAATAAGGTGGGACCGCGATGGGTCAATAAGATGGGACTACGATGGGTCAATAAGAATGGGACCGTGATAGGTCAATACGAATGGGACCGCGATGGGTCAATAAGATAGGACCGCGATGGGTCAATAAGAGTGGGACCGTGAAAGGTCAATACGAATGGGACCACGATGGATCAATAAGGTGGGACCGCAAAGGGTCAATAAGAGTGGACCGCGATGGGTCAATAAGAGTGGACCGCAAAGAGTCAATGGGACCGCGATGGGTCAATAAGAATGGACCGCAATGGGTCAATAAGAGTGGGACCGTGAAGGGCCAATAAGAGTGGACCGCAATGGGTTAATAAGAATGGACCGCGATGGGTCAATAAAAGTGGACCGCAATGGGTCAATAAGAGTGAGACCGTGATGGGTCAATAAGAGTGGGACCGTGAAAGGTCAATACGAATGGGACCGCGATGGATCAATAAGGTGGGACCGCGAAGGGTCAATAAGAGTAGGACCGCGATGGGTCAATAAGAGTGAATAAGATGATCAAAACAATTTGGATGAAACTACTCGCATGAACGAGATAATCAAGAAAGTTTTGATGTGATCCAACACCTCGGTGTGATCATGAACAACACCTTTTTTGGATATGAGGACCGATGCCTTAATTTCAATGTAGATGGCTCAATTAGGACCAAGGAAATGGTTACCCTGTATGGGTGAGGATGAATCGGGTATGAAGTCTTGAGATTTTCTGGAAAGTGTCCTCAAGCATAAGGTTCTAAGTCCTAAAAATTTGCTCCACTGAGGATGATTAATTAAGTGCAAGATCCCGAGACTCTTTGAAGAATAAGCTCATATGAGTTTTAAGTCCTGAAAAATTCTTCACTAAGGATGATCAATTAGGTGCCAAGTCATGAGATCTTTTGGACGATTAGTATTTTGGAAAATGGTTACTCTAGTGAGGGTGATCAATCGGGTGCGAGACCATAAGATTCTTCTGGAAAATGTCCTCAAGTGTAGGGTTCAGAATTATTCTACCGGGGATTATCGATTGGGAACAAAAACCCGAGCTTCTTTGGCTATCCATAGATCACCCTCTTTGAGACTCAACAACCAATGCATCAATTGCTTCCTGGGGTCAACTGCCACAGTTTCAAAGTATGTCAATCGGTGCATGGGGGCTAGCTGCCCCAGTTTCAAAATATGTCTAGATAAGAATGGCTCAGTTAATGATGCAAAAGAATTATTTAGAAGTTTATTCAACCAAGCTAGTATGAGTGAATGGTGCTCTATTGCTATATGTATGCATGTTGCTACCTAAGATGCAAAAATGCAGTGATATGTTGTTATGTGTGCATAATGATGCATGAATGCAAAGATGTATGCATGTTGCATGAGATGCCCTTCGTATTTCCTTTATTATGCAATGCATGGGATGTATGGTAATACATGAATCTTTTCTCCTTCCAATGTGCTTGTAATCAACAACCCAATCTCTGATCTCGAGTGTGCCTTCAAATTCCAAGTTGCCGCTGATTCTGGCCATGTTTCAAATTCCAAAAGGCGCTCAAAATCTGCCTCAGTGTTTACATGCCACTGGTCATGACCCTGCTTTTGACTTTGATTCTGTCTTGAAAGCTCTGGAATTTGCTCCAATGAGCTCAAAATTTGCCTAGTTTCGATCCTCATCCACTGATCTTGGCTATGTTTTCATCATGCACTCTGATATGACGGCATCAAAATTAGTCCAAACAAAACTCAACCCAAAATCTGCCCCAGTTACCATCGTTTGTTACTGATATTGGCTTCAAACTTGACTTTGACATGAAGGCACCCCAAATCAGCGTCATTAGAACTCAACACGGAGTTTGCATCAAATTAAGTGCATCTGTAACTATTCTTAACCATTTTACCTGTCTTTCACAAGGATCTTCTTTTGGCGAATGTGTCAGTAATTAAGCCCTTTTGACCATTCGTCCTCCTTTTGGAGCTTTTGAAGAATGGAAATTTTTTTTTTTCTTTTTTCTTTTTCTTTTTTTTTGGATGGAGGAATGAATGATGAATGATCATGCATTTAGGACATCAACTTGCTAAATCAAAAGTTCATATGCACAAAATAGATGTTTTACTGAGTTCACCTGCTATTTCAATGGAAAAAATTCATACCAGTATTCGAGAGCCCTAATGATGATGGTGCTAACTTTTCGAATTGAATAACTAATTTTCTTCTTTCACCAATTGCCCCAGTTTCATTAGGGGACTATTCTTCTACCTTGTTCTGCCGTGAAACCATTGGGAACCTCTTGTTTAATGGTTGCCCCTAGTTCAGTCAAGTCCGACCAATGTTTTGATCTCAAGATGGTCTTTAAGACTCGGGACGAAACGTAGGCTGAGGGATACAGGTTTTCAGAATAAAAGGGAAACTAAGGCTCAAAAAAATCCCATCCCATAATGATGTTTTATGCTCCAAGTTTGAATTGAGGCACTTGCAAGATATTGACCGAACTTGTCATTTGGACAAGTTGCCTACGTACCCTTTCAGGATCAGGTCATTACGTAGTTCAGACACAATATTGCGTCTGACAAATCATTTGATACAACAATGTATACCAATCTGGTTAGGACTTTCATTTGGATTGTAATGCAGGCTAGGGTTTGGGTTAAAGAAGAAAAGAGTTAAATAAGGCTCAAAATCGTTGAGTTTATCAAGGGTAATTTGGTCAAAGATCACATGTGTAGTATGTCCCTTATTTTTCTTTCTTCTTCCTTTTCTTCTTCCTTCTCTTTTATCGCAACTTTTGCTTTTCCTTTTATGAAGGAATCTTAACTTCATTTTCATTTGAATTCCATTTGGGATTGATTTTTTTTTAAACTGCCCCAGTGTGGGGTGTGACCCTTTGACGGGTTAATCAATAAATGAATTTTTCAGGCTCAAAAGGGCTTGCAAGAGATTTCTTCTTTGAATTTCTTTTGGGTAGCAGAAAAAAGAGCCTGCCATCATTTCGATAGCCCATTATTGTCTCATATGACTTGTCAAACGCTAGGAGACCCAACCCAGGTTAACTTTTTGGTGAACTGGCTTTTAAGAAAAGACTAGTTTAACATTCAGGCTCAACTTGGTTAACAATTGGTAAATCAATATTTGGTTCTTTTTAGGGATAACTGGTCGGCCAAAGATGGCCATCTATCATTCGATCAAAACTTGATTAGCGGACTGACATGAGATTCATGGAACCAACATATATTTTACTGAGGCTTTCAGAACTTCTTCGCAGTATTTGAACTCATCGAGTGACGAACATTGTTTCATCTTCCTTTATTTTCGTCTTGTAGCTTGAATTTTTCATAACTAACACCTGCTTTTGGTTCATGAATACTGGTATTTTATTTTCCTTATCTTAGCAAGAAACACGAGTAAACAAAATTTTGGACATTGAACTCTCGATGCAAGTTGTCGCGACATCCCGGGAGCGCGTGTGCCCCGGACGGCGAAATTAAAATCAATTAATATTCAAGGAAAAATATTGGAATATCGGAGTCGCCACTAACCTTTAGTGCGGTTAGAACACATGATTACTACCCCGTTAGGGGTAGAATCGGTCTACATTACCAGAGTTGGGGCCGGGAGTTCGGTTACGTGAGGGGAAGGTACAAGCACCCCCTACGCGCCCGTTCTTACGAACGGTACCTAATTAATTTGAAATTATCCCTAAGTTAATCTAATAATTCTTTAAATTACTCCCTTTTATGAACTTATAAATACATGTAAAATAAATAAATAAATAAATATATACATATATATATTCCCTCAGAGCTTAGGGTACGTGATGCCCGAAGGCTCATACCCCCCGCAATAAAATCATAGGGATTGTAAATACGAAAATACTTAATACAATAATACAAAAATACTAGAAATAGTAAATATTATAATACAATAGAAACATAGAAAATAGTAAAAAAAATAAAAAATATACATATATATGATAATAATAAGGCTAATACATCATAATGATAATACACTACATGTAATAACTATTCTACTATGATAGTGATACATATATATATCTCATAATATTAATAACATATAAATGTTAAAACAATATTTTAATATTATATATCGTAACACGTAAGTACTAACATTGTACAATAATAGTATTATTAGAATGATAATATACCTATATCACACTATTAGCAATAGTAATACACATATATTATAACAATACTACTAGAATACTAATACACATATACCACAATAATATACATATCTTAATACATAAATATTAATATTATACCATAATAATACTACTATACTAATAATGCATATATATCATAATTTTAATAACTATACAATACGATAATAATACATTTTAACAAATACATGCAAAAACCCTAATTATAAATAATCAAAACTTTAACATAGCACTAACAAAACCCTAATATTAAGAATAAAGGAAACATTTAAGAACTTGCCAATAAATCAAACCCTAAAAGTTAAAAACAAACATGGAAACAAATAAGATGAAATTATGGAATTAGCTAATCCCTAAAATAAATATACAATATATGCAATAATAATTATGGAAATAATTGAAGCCTTACCATTAATGTACAATAAAAATGTGGAAACAAATTAAACCCTATAATACACATGCAATATATACAATAATGGAAACTATTACACAAGTAAAATCATGGGAAACAATTTAAACCCTAGAATTAAAATATACAATAATAATTGTGGAAATAATTTAAAACCTTACCCTTAATATATCATAATAACATGAGAGACCAATCACACCCTAAATAAAACACATGATGAACAAAACCCTAAATGTATCATTAAAATCCTAAACAAAACATGTAATAATCTAAACCCTAAATACACAATACATAAATAACATACTGTAGACACCCCATTTTTACCCAGGCCCAATATATGTATTACTATTATTATTATTGTTATTTTATTATTATTATTATTATTATTATTATTATTATTTTATTTATTCTTATTATTATTATTATTATTATTAATTTTCACTAATCTTATTATTATTATTATTATTATTATTATTATTTTCTTTATTATTATTATTATTTTTCATTAGTATTATTATTATTACTTTTATTTTTATTTCTATTTATATTGTTTATTATTATTATTATTATTATTTATTATTTTCATTATTATTGACATTATTTTTAATTATTATTATTATTAGTATTTTTACCTTTATTTATTACTATTATTATTACTATTTTATTTATTTATTTATCTTTGTTATTACTATTATTATTATTATTATTATTATTATTATTATTATTATTATTATTATTATTATTTCCTTATTTCTATAATAGTAGTATATATTATTTCCAAAAAAAAAGAAAAAACCATAAACCAAAAAAGGAAATGTTTTTAAGGTTTTTTTCAAAATTATTTTTATAAGAAGGAGGAGGCGTTGCACAAGGCGGCGACAGCGCACAGCACAACTATTCTGCTCTCTCTCTCTCTCGGTCACTCTCCCCTCTCACAACCCTAGCCACACATCAAACCCGGCACCCTAGCCTTTCTTATCCCTCTGTTCTTCAGCCTCACCGCTGCACCCAGCAGCTCTCCGGCAACCACCCCACCTAGCAACCACCAGGCCAGACTACCCTCTGCAGCCATCAATCTCCAGCTCTGCCGAACGCGCCATCTGATTCGTCCTCTCCGGCGTTCATCCTTCATCCTTCTCAGCTTGCGCATCCGGCCACCACCCTATCTCCACGCCCAGCAACCCGAGGTCACCGTGAGCACGCAGACCACACCGGCCATCTCTGCCTCGGCCACCAGTGCAGCAGCGCTTCCGCGGACCACCAGCGAGTTCCCCTATACCACACCAGTTCCAGAAAGCCAACACTCCTATTCATTGTAAACCCCCGGCAACCCCAGCATCGTCACCATCGTCTCCACCGTTGCCAACACCCCTTGCCGGAGACGCTCCGACGAGGAGCTTACACGCAGCCATAGTCGCCGCTCCCTGTACCATAACTACGAGCAGTGTTCACGACGAGCCGCCATCGCTCTTGCTTTTAAGGTCGCGCACGACACCATCACGGTTTTCTGGTAAAGTCCCCTGAGCCCCCACTCCTGTGTACATACAGGCACACATGTCACCGTGCACGCACAACACACACACTGGCTTTTACTTATTATTATTGGATTAAGTTTTTTTTTTTTATTTTACTCTTTACTAGTATACTTGTTAAATAATCCGAGAAGTGTTTTAAGGTGTTTAAACTATTGTATATAATACTTAATATTATTGTCGTAGGATTTGTAATATAGTAATATTAGCTTTAGTGTTTAATATTCGTGTTTAAATTTTTATAATGGTGAATATTAATCGATTTATTTTTCTTAGGTGCAAGATTTTTTTTTTTTTTGTTCATATTTAAATTTTAATTATTTTTATTTATGTATATTAAATACTAATCGATTTATTTTTCTTGTTTGCAGGATTTTTGTTCATATTAGATATTTGCTTGATGTTTAAATATTATTGTTGAATTTGTGTTATTTAAGTCATAGCCCTTTAGGGTATGTTGTAATATTATTGTTTATTGGTATTTTTGTCATGTATACATTTAGGCAATATGGTGATATGTTATTTCAAATTAGTTTTATTATTATGGTTTATTAGGTTATAAGGTTGTTATGCATATATGATTTAGGTACCTTAGGGTCTATGATATTGTTTTTATTATCATGTATATGTTCTAATTCATTATTTTGTATTGTATGTAATATAATAGTCTACCATGTAATATTGTATTATTACCATATTAACTGTTTAAGCTTGTATATCGAATTTGATTTGATTTATTACTATAAGTCTAGAAGTTACTAAACTGATTGTTTGTATATTAGTGATAGCTTGAATAGGTTTCCATAAATTCATTGTTTGCTTTCCTTTAATTTGATTTGTTTTATTAATTGATTGCTTATATACGCGTGTATTGTATCTTTAATGGGATGTCAATATTAAAGTAAATAAAATATGTATATTATTATTTCCATAAATATTGTTATTATTCCTATCATTATTTATTATTATCCTTTATCATGTATTACTTACTATTATTATCATATTTATTATTTACTATTGTTATTTATTCATTATTATTACTATTATATTTACTATGTATATTACTAAGGTATTATTATATATACTACTATTATAGTGTAGCGTCGTAATATTAATATGATATTATTAGTATAGGATTATTATTATAGTAATATGTTTGTATTATTGTCAGTATTGTCATCGCTTCTGATTATTACTAGTGTTAAATATTGTTAGTATTTTTGTTCCTTGGGTATATTAATATTTTGTATTATGTATTATGACATTTACTTTCATTATTTTACAGTATTATTTATTTTCGTGTATATATTATCCCTATGATTTTATTGCGGGGGTATGAGCCTTTGGGCATCACGTACCCTAAGCTCTGAGGGAATATATACATGTATATATTTATTTATTTATATATTTATTTATTTATTTATTTATTTTTTACATGTATTTATAAATTCATAAAAATGAGTAATTTAAATAATTATTAGATTAACTTAGGGATAATTTCAAATTAATTAGGTACCGTTCGTAAGAACGGGCGCGTAGGGGGTGCTCGTACCTTCCCCTCGCGTAACCGAACTCCCGGCCCCAACTCTGGTAATGTAGACCGATTCTACCCCTAACGGGGTAGTAATCATGTGTTCTAACCGCACTAAAGGTTAGTGGTGACTCCAAAATTCCATGTTTTCCTTGAAATATTAAAATGATTTTAATTTCGCCGCACGGGGCACACGCGCTCCCGGGACGCCGCGACACATACCATAGGATAATTTACAGCAATAACATAGATACAATTATTAATTAAATGCTACAACAATATGTATACAAAGGAAACCCTAATACGAAAATCACACATTTGAATCGAGACCACAATAATAAAAACCTTATAATATAAATATCAAACACACAATAAACACAACGAAATGAAAACCTTAGAAATACATTTTAAAATTAAATCCAATTTAAACTTTACAATATGAACATTAACATTTTAATAAATACCACTATGATAAAATCTTATAATATTAATATTACACACATAACAAGTAGCAACGACACCCTAAAGATGTATTAAGCATCGAATTACATATGTCAACAATACAAATCCCTCAATGTAAATATTAATGTTTTGATAAATACAATCATATTAAAATTCTCACAACAATTAGAACAGCTAACAACACAACCCTAGCAATACATATTAAATTAAATATAACCGCACTATAAGCATTAAATAATAATAATTAAAATTATATATGATGAATAGATAACAATATAGATTATATACAGTAAATATGTATAACAATATTAACAATTATATCATAAGCACATACTAATAATAATAAAAGGAAAACTCTAATAATATACTATAAAAGAAAACTCCCTATAAAAAGCACAAAGTATACCTAACAATAAAACCTTTTAACAACAATATACAAAATAAAAATAAACACTATAATAAAATCCTGACAATAATAATCTATCAAGTTACCCCAAAAAAAAAACGCTGCCTGCGCTACTTCGCCGGTGAAGACCTCTGCTCCGCTCCGACGTTGCTGCTGCTGCTACTGTTCTTGCCGTGCGTGAGGGGGCTGGGTGTGCTGGCCGTGCTTGTGGAGTGGGGTGCTCGCCGGAGAACTGGGGTTGGTAGCCGCTGTTGGTGCTCGCAATGGCCAGTGGGAGTGACGGCGACGGTGACGCCGTGCTGGGTTACAGGATGTGAAGAGTGGCCGTGAGCGGGGAGACGCTGGAGTCGTCGGGGATTCTGCCGGTGTTGGGTGGTTGGTGGCTGCCCGTGGACGTGATGGCTACAGGGCTGGGCTGGTGTGTTGTTTCGGCTGTGGGTGGATGGGAACCCCTTCTGGCAGCGGAGATGGCTCCTGCTGGTGTGCTTCATGTTGTTGAGGACTGCTGGTGGCCGTGAATGGAGAGATGAGGTTGGCTGGAAGGTGGAGCGGGAAGAGGGGTTGCAGCTGTGCAGAGGTTTGCTTGGCCTTGCTGGAGAGTCTTCGAGACTGCTGTGGGAGATTGGCGGGGTTGATTGCAGCAGAAGGGAGTCACAGATCTGCTGGGCTTCTCGACTGCTATTGCTGGTAGCCAGGGGCTGTGTTGGGGCGTTGAGGGTGGATGACTGTAGGTATCTCCAAGAAGAAGAAGAAGAGCAGCGGCTGAAGTTGCCGCTGCTGCTGCGCGTGTGAACCAGGGAAGCAGAAACAGAATTTTTTTTTCCCTCTTGGCTGTGCTCTGCCCCCTCCGCCTCTTATAAAAAAAAAATTTGTGAAAACCCTACAAAACATTCCTTCTTTGATTTTCTTTTTCTTTTTTTCTTTTTTTTATTCTTTTATTCTTATGGTAATAATGAAAAAGGAAATAATAATAATAATAACTATCATAATAATGTAAGTATCCATAAGATAATAATAATAATAATAGTAATACTACTAATAGTAAATAATAATAAATAATTATAGTAAAAATAAAAATTAAGATACTATTGGTAAAATAATAATAATAATAATAATAATAATATATCAAAAACAATAAAATAAATGAAAAATAAAAATAATTATAGTAAAGTAAAAATAAAATAAAGATAATAAAAGTACTAGTAATAATAATAATAATAATAATAATAATAATAATGATAATAAAAATACTAGCAAAATAATAGTAGAGTACTAATAATATAGGAAAATAATAATAATAAAATAATAATAATAATAAAATAATAATAATAATAAGGTAATAATAAATAAAAATAATAGTGGTAATAACAAAATAATAATAGTAAATTAATAATAACAAAAAATAATTATAAGAAAGTAATAACAAAATAGCAATAATAAAAATACTAATAATAATAATAAAATAAAGGGGAACTCCTTGTTCTATTTGGCTAGGGCAAAAATAGGGTGTCTACACAAGTGATATACAAAAATGCATAATTTCATTTCTTTGATAGAAAAGGAAATTTCGGAGACAAAACCTTTAATAAATTGCAACAAAAGAAAGAAGAAAACAAAATAAGATAAAAGCATCCATGTAGGGGGCGAATAATCAAAAGCTTGCCATTTGTATTTCTCTGTTTCCATGGTCAAAAGTAAACTCATTTATTCAGACTATATGCGGAATATCTCTGGTTCAAAACTTGTTGTACTTCTTTGACAGATCTGATCTTCAAAATATTCCTTCAATGTTGCACAATAGGCTCCTCCACGTCAATTGCCAATAGACCCAAATCTCTTAAGGTTTGTACTTTATGTTTGAAATGCCAACATTTTTCGATTGAATGACCTATTGCCCCAGAATGATACTCGCATCAAGCATTTGGGTCGTACCACCTTGGGAAAGGGGATTGTAGCAACAATCCTGGTATTGGTGCAACCATTTGAATTTACACCAATTTTGGGAACAATTCTAAGGTAAGTCATCGGAATAGGTTGAACTTCTTTTCTCTTTCTTTCCATTAGGGGGCTCCCTCCCGTGTCCTGAACACTCAGCTGCCTTGAAATAGGCTTAGGTCCGAAGGGAACTGCTTGGGGTTGCGCACCTGAATGCACTATCTGATGGACTATGGGCTTGTAGGCAAAATTCTTATTTGTCCCCCGGATTTTACCCTCTTGGTAATGATGCCCCTGAATCATCTGTGCTTCCTCGTCTTTCTTCCTCTTACTTGGGTCAGTTTCTGCATCACCACTTTTGGTTCTTCCGACTTTGATGGCCGTTTCAATTCTCTCTCCAGTAGCAACAATATCCATAAAGTCATGTGGGGTTTCCCCTAGGAGATGTCCGAAGTAGGGATCTTTCAATGTATTCACGAATAGGGAGATAGCCTCCCTATCTTCCACTGGAGGGCTCACTTGGATGGACATGTCCCTCCATCTATATGCATATTCTCTGAATGTTTCATTAGGTTTCATTTGCATGCTTTGTAAGGTCATGCGATCAGGTGCCATTTCTATCACATGGCGGTACTAAGCTATGAAGGAATTTGCCAGATCTTTCCAAGTACGAATTCGAGCTCGATCCTGCTGAATGTACCATCTGATAGCTGCTCCAGTCAAACTATCTTGAAAGCAATGCATCATCAACCTTTCATCATCAGTATGTGCAACCATTTTTTGGCAATACAAGCGCAGGTGGGTCCGAGGACAGTGGGTCCCATCAAATTTTTCAAAATCCGGCAACTTGAATTTTGGTGGCAGAGTGACCTTTGGTACTAGGCAAAGGTCATTAAGGTCAACGGAATCAAATGTATTATACCCTTCAATTGCTTTCAAGCGCTCCTCCAATACTTCACAACGACGCTCAGACTCAGGTCTATTTATCCCCATAGCAGGAGTTGCTAAGGGGGAAGTCCCTGCCACTGGAAACCCCTGTGCAGGCACAGTTGGGATAAATGGAGGCATATTTGGCATTGGATCCCCCATGACACCCGGCGGTGGAGCTAATGTTTGTCCATGATTTAGGGTGAACCCTGGAGGATGAGTAGGGTCTATATCTGTTTCAGAATCATTTTGTACCGCTTTTCCTTTATTCATAAACAATTCCATAATTTTACTCATTTTTTCAATCAATTCTTCTTGTCCTTGTTCTATGCCCTGGACTCTACCTTCCAATTGTTCACTCATTTCTTTTGCCCTTCTCCTGGTATTGTATTGATGCATGACAGTCTCAATGTTGCTTGCTCAGATGAATTCTGTGGCTAGGCACTGCAAACCAAAACCTTCCCTTTTTAGAATCGTGAATGCATAGGTATGAATGCATGAATGCAATGTATGTTTGTGCATGGATGTAACTAGTGCAATTACACATACAAATAGAGATATGAACATGCATGTGACCTACGTGCATGATTACGCGTGAAATTACGCATGAATACATGGATGCAATGTAACCTAACTAACTACTTTGTCAGCATTCTAGGAAAAGTCCCACTAATGAGAGATTTCAAGACAATCATTGATGGGCCACAATTTAAATTCAATTCTTCCCTCAATCGGTTCATGTATCTCAGATTTTATGAAGGGTCAAATTATGATATGAGTTTGGGGTTGACCCAGGTTGGTCAACCCGTTGGATTTGTTCAGTGCGGACTTGTGGACTTTAGTGTGCACTTGGGCCTCAAGTATTTTAAAATATGGGCTTCAATATACTTCATGATGGGATCAGGCCCTAATTTTAAAAGGATTTGGGCTTGGATTGTTTAGAAAATATGGGCTCGGATTTTTAGGGTAATAAGGCCGAAGCCCATTTATGGAAATCTGGATTTGACCCATTTTGAAAATCAGGCCTGGACCGAGTTTTTACTTAGGAAAAGGTTGGGCCTATACTTGTTATTTCTCAAAAAATTGGGCCCGAGTTACTTGAAAAGGGTTGGGCCAACCTATATTTTAAAATGCTTGGGCCAAGTGCTTCATTTTTTGAAAGGATGGGCCATGGTCTCATTATTGGGCTTTTCCAGAATACTGGATAAGTAGTATATATGGATGTCAAATGTATGATATAATACAAAGTATCTCATAGCTTATATACAACACACTATACATGGAAAAGGATGTGGCTCCTGTCCCAACCCAGGATAGGTACACCTATTTTATAGAGTTTCTTCATGGCTCTATCCTAATTAAGGGAAAACTATGGACAATTACGTGTGGGTAGGCTTTAATCCCTATTGAAAAAAAGGTCCCCAATTTGAAATTTCATCCTCCCCCATAGGGGTCTGGACAAAACTCGCATTGAGCGGGGTGGTTCACGGGTCCCATCAAGCTTAAGCTACGAAGGGACAAACGATATTACACCCCTATATAATCTTAGCAGGTAAAGCTCGGGTATAAAGCGTGAGAGTGTGTGAATTCAAACTTTAACCTAATCCCGCTATCCCCACATTTATTCACATGCTATAAAGAATATGGAAGCAAAATATCTACCATTAATGTATTTATTCACAAGATATGGAAACATATTATCTGCCATTAACATGTTGATTCTAAAAAATTTGGAAACAAAAAATAAGGAAACAAAATATTTATGATTAGTATACAAAATATCTATAATTAATATGCTTATTCACAATATCTACAATTAATATGCTTATTCAGAATATTTAGAAACAAAATATCTACAATTAATGCTCAACAAATTAGGAAACAAAATATTTTTAATTAATTGAGGTTTTTTACAAATTATGGAAGTAAAATATTTACAATTAAGTAAAGTTATTTACAAATTACAATATTTACAAAATAAGGAGTAATTAATAGATTTATTAAATTTAAACTTGGGATAATTTTCAATTAATTAATGGCTCGACTCTCTAGGTCCCCAGCGGAGTCGCCAAGCTGTCGCGGCGTCCCGGGAGCGCGTGTGCCCCGGGCGGCGAACTAAAAATCATTTTAATATTTTCAGGAAAAATATGGTGTAGGAGTCGCCACTAACCTTTAGTGCGGTTAGAACACATGATTACTATCCCGTTATGGGTAGAATCGGTCTACATTACCAGAGTTGGGGTCGGGAGTTCGGTTACGCGAGGGGAAGGTACAAGCACCCCCTACGCGCCCGTTCTTACGAACGGTACCTAATTAATTTGAAATTATCCCTAAGTTAATTTAATAATTCTTGAAATTACTCCTTTTTATGAATTTATAAATACATGTAAAAAAATAAATAAGTAAAATAATAAATAAATAAAGCTAATATATACATATATGTTCCCTCAGAGCTTAGGGTATGTGATGCCCGAGGGCTCATACCCCCGCAATAAAATCATAGGGATAAAGAAAATCGAAATTATTTAAAAATAATAACAATAATACTAAAATATAAAAATAAGTACCATAGTAAAAAAATAATAAATATACAGTATAATAAGTAATACCATATATATTAAAATACTAAAAATATCCTAATAAGTAATACTAACCACAAACATAGTAATAATACCATAATATATACCATATATATAAAAATACTATAATAATGCTTCCTACCACAATAATAATAATAATAATGATGATGATGATACTAATAATAATAATGTTGGTACGCACATCGAATATTATATATAAATATGACAATACAAATGTAAAAATAATTAAATCCCATAAATAGTATACAATATATGAACATGCAAACAAAATTATGGAAATAATTCAAACTACAAATCTATTATGCAAATGTATACATATACAATATGGAAAAAAAATGTGATAATTAGGAAACATAGCAAACATCTAAAATAGAAACACAATAAAATGCGCGGTCAATAATAATATAAATATGCAAATAACTATATGAGGCAATCACTATAATAAATATGCAAACTACCCATGCAATTAAATGATAATATAAATATGCCAATAAACAATTAAGGCAATGAAAATAATACATATGCAAATTAAATGTACAATAAAATACCAATAACATAAATATATCGCACATTAATAATAACACAAATATGTGAAAATATATACAAATATACCAATAGCATAAATACACCATAGTTTCATAATAGCATAAATATACAAAATAGAATAACATAAATGTCGAACACCATAATAATCTGAACCTAGTGAATAAAATAAACATGCAATATAAATATAGAATACCATAATAAAAACATTCCGAATATACCATAACATAAACATACACTGCAATAACAATAACATACAAAATAATAATAATAATAATACAAAAATAACATGAACATACACCAGTGATTTAATACCTGCAAAAATAAATATACAATCCCGCATATATACAAAATATAACCTAATAAACAATTCTACGTATACAGATGTGTATGTGTGTGTTTGTGGTCTGCCTGCAGATATACAGACAGAGGGACTTACAGAGGGGGGTGCAGCCGGGAGAGGCCGACGGCGACAGGAGCGAGCGACGGCGACGGTGACGGGAATGAGTGACGATGGTTGCTGCGCGTGGCCTCGGATCTGTGGACGGCTGGGTCGTTGCCAGGGAGGCTCGCTGCTGCTACTGGAATGGATGGCCGCTGCGGTGGCTGCTGGTGTGCTCGGGTGGCTGTGGAGGAGTGGCTCGAGCTCGTGTGGCTAGAGGTCTGGAGTGGTGCAGCGGTGGGTGCAGAAGGCCGGAGAAGGTGTGCTCTGCTCGGGAATTTTCGGGGGGGGATGACTGGTGCGGTTGCAGCAGAGGTGAGGTAGAGGAACTGTGGTTGCTATATTGGGCCTCCGGAGATGATGGCTGAGAGTAGGGGAGTTCTGTTGCAGAGATTTACTCGGGCCTCAGTGGTATTGTTTGCAGCAGAGGTTGGTGAGGAGTCGTGGTCGTGAACTGCTGTGCAGCAGAGCAGAGATGCTCGGCTGGTGTCGGCGACGGTGATGAGGAACACTGGCCAGTGGCCGGAGTGTTGTAGCTGCGGGTTCTACTGCGGAGGACAGCTTCACACGCTGATCCGTCGGGTATGGAGGCTGGTGGCTGGCATGGGAGATAGATGAGAGAATGGATGGTTAGAGGAAGAAGATGAAGAGCAGCGGCTGGGGTTTTTTTTTTTTGTCTTTCTTTTTCGCCTCTTGCTCGGCTGCGCCCCCCTTTTTTATAAAAATCTCAACCCTAAAAAAAATCCTTCTTTTCTTTTCCTTTTTCATTTTTATTCTCTTCATACTTTTATGGTAACAATATATACAATAATAATGATAATAATAATGAAAATAAAATAAATAATAATAATAATAATAATAGTAAATATGATAATAGTAAAATGGTAATAAAATAATAATAAATGAAATTTTAAAATAAAATAACAAAGATAATAAAATAATAATAATAATAATAGTAATATAATAATAATAACAATAGCAAGATAATAAAGTGATAATAATAATATTTTAAAAATATTTAATAACAATAATAATAAAAATAATAATAGAATCAAAATAATAATAATAAAAATAATAATAATAATAATAATAACATAATAAAATAAAGATAATAAAAATACTAATAATAATAGTAATAATAATAATAATAGCAAAATAATAATAATATTAAAAATAATGATAATAATATTGGGCCTGGGTAAAAATGGGGTGTCTATAAGCCTCAAATTAAATCATATGAAAATGTAAATATATGAGATCTAAGTACCCATTCCCATGACGCTCTTGAACTTGTCGTTTGCATATTCATTCTTTTACTCTTTGAGTTCCATGGGTTGTTCCAAGATATGTATGCTTTCATCTTCATGACTTCCATGACTTGTTATCCTTCCGTGCATGCTATATATATAGTTCCTATTCACAATCTCAAAGCACAGATCAAATACAAAGTGATTTGTCATTATCAAAAACAGATTGGATTCATAGAGTCAACAGATTGATATTGAAAATGAAGTCAGAGTCATTTGAAATTAGTAGAATTGAACAAAGAGTCACCTCATTTTCATTAATGGAAGACCATTTGGAGAATCAGGCTACACAATAGATTCACATGATTCTCCTATTGGTAAAAAGGAAAGCTAACTAGATGTCTCCTCCATGTACTTCTACATGGTGCCTATAAAAAGTAGAGAGGCATTAGTTGCTTTACACTCGCATTTTAGGCCAATATTTATTACATATTTCATTCACATCTCTTGATTTTTTTCCCTTTAAATGTTGAAGAGGGAGGGGAAGAGCTATCTTAATCATCATATCATGTTATGCCATGTTTGGTTTGCAGAATGTAATGGGGTAGTAATGGAATAGAAAAGAACGTTGAATGAAAAAACAAAAAACTCTTGAGTGATAAATTTGATTTCATTACATTCCTACCAAATTATGTATAATTAATTGTCTCTAATTTCCTTGAGGCCCACTCATATCCTACATCCACATAGTGTAGTAACCCAAACCAAGAAAATAAAGGAATAAATAAAAGAAAAGAGAAAAGAAAAGGAAAAAGAGGAAAATGGGTTTGGCCAGAACCAAACCATCAACTGTTTCGTGAGGATCAAAAAAACCGTCGACGATTTTCCTGCAGGTAAACTACCGAGAGCTGTTTAAGGGCCAAACCATCGACAGTTTTGTCAAGTCCAGAAAAACCGTCGATGGTTTCCTAACGTGCCTTCTTACTTAAGGACTAAAATGCCATTTCAGATACAATTAAATCATGACAATGATGTGTTTACACGAAGCCTCATGCTAGCCACACACCGATAATAATATAATCTGTCATACAAAGAAGTGTCTCACTCTATTATACAAATCATTTTTCAGGTCCTACAAGGAATCAAGCCTAGCATACTATGAGGTTGGGATTAGACAGTTAATAGTAATTGTCAGAGTTGGTGAGACATTAGAGAATAGTTTTTGTTCTTTTTGGGTTGTAATATCGTGGTGTGGAGTTATGTATGTATGTATGTATGTATGTATGTATTTGGGAACATTTAGAACTCTGGTAATATGATTGAGGTATTTTCTTTTGCTGTATAGTTTTATATGTAGTAATTACAGGTGCACCCGGGATTCCCTAGTTAGGGCGGGTTGCAGTATTTATGGTATCAGAGAGACTTATTTGCTTTACTAGCATTTCAGGCCCACGTGGCGGGTCAGGGCGCTACAAGTGGTATCAGAGCCTAGGCTTCTAGGTTCTGCAGACTATGTTGGATGATGATCTTACCAGAGTATAGGTTCAGGGAGGACGATGATATAAATAGGTAGAATAGGAATTTTGAGTTCTGATTCGTAAGTCTGGAAGCAGAAATCCCTTGATGGACTTCTGTGTTTTTCTGAATCAGTCAACGGTTCAAAAAACCACGACAATCCATTGATGGTTTTGTTTCCGAGCAGAGCGACAGGAACTTGAAAACTAGAACGGGAATATGAAATTGGAAAAGTATGTTGTAAATAAAGGGAGAAGATTTAGGCCAATATTTGGAATTTATTTAAAATGAGCATTTTAGTGTTATAATTGCACCAAACATGTTAGGATATTAGAATTCTAAATTCGTTTTGGTTCTATCTTTAAGATGGATCCCAGGGATAGTAACACTATTGCCAGAGGGAGTAGCAGTGAGGGGGCTACCCATGAAGGTGGCAGTGATTCTAAAGTGGCACTTCGAGATTTCACCCAGCAATTTATAGGCGAGGTTATGCAGAGTTCTTGCGGGCAGGATCGTCCCACTGCTGAGTTGGTAGCCTCCTACCTTCGTAGGAAGTATCGACCCAATTCTTTCGGAGAAATGGATTCAGGAAATTGAAAAGATCTTGACTGTACTACGATGCACAAATGAGAAAAAGGTGCTCTATGCAACGTTCAAGCTGACTGGAGAGGCCGAGAGATGGTGGGAAGCAGTAAAGCTGCTAGAGGAGCAGAGACTAGTACCGGTGGTGATGACATGGAGCCGCTTCAGAGAGGTTTTCTTTGATCGGTATTTTCCAGCCTCTGTTAGGAATGTAAAGGTGAAGGAGTTCCTGAACTTGACTCAGGGACAGCTGACTATTCATCAGTATGCCTCCCGATTTGTGGAGTTGTCATGTTTTGCTCCTTATATGGTACCTGATGAGTCCACGAAGGCTTGGAAGTTCAAGAGGGGTCCGAGCTAGGAGATTTTAAAGTAGGTGGTTGTGTTATAGGTGCAGGTTTTCGCTACACTAGTGGAGCACTATGGCAAAGACGAGTCTATAGGGAGATGTGGAGGTTCAGAACCCAAAGAAGAGGTTGATGCCTTCTAGTTCTCATACGGGTGTGAGGCAGGGTCCTTGAAGGGGGTATCGTAACGGCGAAGGCCAGCGATGGGAGATGGGTGGTGAAGCATTTCAGGGTACCCCATCATACCTTGTTTGCCCTACGCGTGGCAAGGGGCATTTAGGAGCATGTAGAGGCGGACCAAGTGGTTGTTTCTGGTGTAGTAGGTGTAATGCCCTGGATCCAATTCTCAACTCGAATCGGATTTGCACTTCCCATGAAAACAAAAGGCTTCAGTCTAGTGAATTGGTCAATGGAGCATCCCATCTCAGCTGTGGGATGGTCCTGCCCCTTAATCGTTCGCATCACCTCACCCATAAGCTGATGTGCGAAATCCTATAATACACTCGTGGAGTCGCTGCCAGCCTCAGGGCCAACTCCCTCTCTACTACTACCTCCAACGTCGGCAGTAATATCCCTAAACTCCATCCTAAAGAAGCAATTTAAGAAAATCAATTAGGAGCTTAATAACCTAAGTATCAGATAGTACTATAATACTATAAACTCATTTCCCTAAATTCCCATTCCTAATATTGACGTACTCCAATGATTTAACATTCTCTTTCCAACTCAAGTTCTGACCCTCCACTTGGAAACAAAATCGTCGATGGATTGCCGTGATTTTCTGAACCTTTCGATTGATCCAGAAAAACACATAAGTCTATCAATAGATTTTTGTCTCCAGGTTTACTAAGCAAAACTCAAATGTCTTATCCACATCCTAAACTCTAGTATAGTTTAGTCTACAGAACCTAGCAACCTAAGTTCCGAGCATTTCCATAACCAAGCAGTGTGAACCATATCACACTTAAAGCTAGCTAAGGTTCTGATACCAACTGTAACGCCCCGACCCTTTATACTACAACAGAGTGCTACTACACTTGTATAATACACCTGTCTTTGATAAACATACATATACCACCTGCCCTAAATAGGGACATATGGGTGTTTCATACTGATATGTAATCTCATGCACAACGGAAAACATAAACATCCATACGGAAAATCTAAAAGACATACTAGAGTTTCTAACTGTATTCTCGCATACATACGATTGTGCTTAAAACATAACCTGTTCTTACAATGCTCAAAAAGACATTCTGAACTAAGTCTATTACATATACAAAACACTTACGTAAGCTAAAAATAGTACTAAACCTCGACATCCCTCTAACAACTAGGACCGATGTCCTGGAGGACCTAAAACAAAGGTTGTATGTTGGGGTGAGACACTTCTCAGTAAGGTGAAAAATATTACATCAATGTGTGACCACATGTGTTTATTTCAGTTGAAAGCAGTTACATATAAAGCATATTATCAATTCTATAATATAGGAGATATATATAGATTTCCTACAATAGATAATTAAGCATCGTTGCAAGTGAGAGTTCCTAAGGTTAAGGTATGGTACAGGCCCATACACTGTACAATCCCTCCGCTCGGTATTCAAACCTAAAACTTTACCCATTTTAGTTTTTAAATCATAAATATGTCTATTTAGAACACCGTCCAGCTTAGAAACTTCATAACAAATGCCAACACTACCCCATGGCGCGGGTTGTGCGATTTACCATAGTCTGACTGAATCCACTTGGTCCATTAATCCACCAGTGGCACACACCTACTCAGCCGACTATCTTGATATCCACATAGAAAAACAGATGTGCGGTTGCACTGTATCCATAGTATAGCAACGGAACTGCACTTAAGCTTTTTAAGGTTTCAGAAAATGTTGAGCTTTTTAAGGCTCTTATATAACATTGAGCTTTTTAAGGCTCTCATAGTAACAAGCTACGGTTTCAAATATCATATATACAATTTATAATAAATCGAATTAACTTGTTTCAAATTCATGAATCACCTGTACAGTTCCAGTATTCTCACAAATTCATTCATTCATACTATGGTATAAAACTGGCACACAAACTCTTAGTTTAACCCTTTTCACATATAAAGCTCGGTATATAACTGGCACCTATTTTCCATATTTTCAAATAGTAAAATGGAACTCCAGTTCCCATAGTTCATATATGTGTATAACAGTTCAATATATTCCATTCCATATCATATGTCACACCCATTTGATCAAAAATCCACTATATATAGTACATAACATGTGGAATAATAACTCTTAACATGGCCTATTTTAGAAAGACAATTTTATTCACAAACTACTACCATGGAAAAAGGTTTTATACTTTTAGGAGTAGTAAAATATGTTATAAGATTAGTTAGTTTTGTTAACTTAATTTTATTTTTGAGGATTTCTTATCCTCCTTATACATTCTTCCCTCTTTATAAATTTATTTTTTATAAAAAATAAAATGAAATTATTTAACTAATTTTATTAAAAACTAAGGCATACAAAGAAGAGGCTAAATTTATGTACTATGAGCATTCCAACATCTTAAAATATTGTTTGTTAACATGTAAAAAGGAAAATTAATTTAAACTAAATATAAATAATAAATTAAATTAAATTAAATTTATGGATAAATTAAATAAAAAACATATTATACATGCTTTTGTGTGTCAGATGACTACTCTTTTACTAATAGATGGAGGATTTAACTTAGAGTAATGTTTGAATTAGTTTTTTGAATACTTAAAATATCCTTATTAACTTTTTATTTTTCTACAAACTAAAAATAGTATAATTAAATTTAGTATGATTATTTTTAAATTTAAAAGATAAAAAGTTTTTAGATCAACGCCACAGGCGCCTTTGTACATTATTGTATCTTGCCTATTTGAGAATTTTTTTTTTCTTTGTACATATTTCCTAACATTCTCCATCAACCATCAATGTTTTTCATCTACTTTTTTTTTTTTTCCTGATTGTTTATTGGAATTTTAGTTAGTTCATGTATAGGTTAATATGCCAAATTCTTTTAACAATTAACTACTAAAATAAGCGTAATTAAATACAATTGCCTTCATATTTTAAAGTGGCACTTGAAATCCCCTGTCCCATGATAGTTAAAAAAAAAGAAAAAGGGCATGAGAAATAATAAAGTGGGAACTCTTTAGGATAAGGAGACTCCTTCATAGCCTTCTACCTTTACTTAGGCATCTGAATCAAATGGTGAATATCCCTCCTCTTTGCTCCAAGATCCATCCTCGTCATTGATCGATACTTTTATCATCTTTTTCTTTCTTATTAGATTATCACTT